>NC_074687.1:25156065-25231065 GCF_029448725.1 Salvelinus fontinalis
TACTAATCATCAAACATTTCGTAAAAATACACAGCATACACTAATCGAAAGACACAGATCCTGTGAATACAGACAATATTTCAGATTTTCTAAGTGTCTTACAGCGAAAACACAATAAATCGTTATATTAGCATAGCACATAGCACATAGCAGCCCAGCATTGATTCTAGCCAAAGTGAGCGATAACGTCAACATCGCCAAAATATATTATTTTTTTCACTAACCTTCTCAGAATTCTTCAGATGACACCCCTGTAACATCACATTACAACATACATATACAGTTTGTTCGAAAATGTGCATATTTAGCCACCAAAATCATGGTTAGACAATGTGAAATGTAGCCCAGCTGGTGAGAAAATGTCCGTGCGCCATATTAGACAGTGATCTACTCTTATACATAAATACTCATAAACGTGACTAAAAAATATAGGGTGGACATCGATTGATAGACAATTTAATTCTTAATACAATCGCGGAATTACATTTTTTAAATTATCCTTACTTTTCAATACAATTTGCGCCAAGCGAAGCTACGTCAAAAAACATGGCGTCCTAAGCCACTAACATTTTTCGACAGAAACACGATTTATCATAATAAAAATGTCCTACTTTGAGCTGTTCTTCCATCAGTATCTTGGGCAAAGGATCCTTTCTTGGGTCTAATCGTCTTTTTGTGGAAAGCTGTCCTCTTGCCATGTGGAAATGCCAACTGCGTTCAGCATGAACTGGAAGCGTGCCCAGCGATTCACAGCGTTTCAGAAATAAATGTCCCAAAATCGCACTAAACGGATATAAATTGCTATAAAACGCTTTAAATTAACTACCTTATGATGTTTTTAACTCCTATAACGAGTCTTAACATGACCGGAGAAAGATTACTCCCAACACTAATGCGTGGAACAGGTGCGGGTCGGTGTCCTCCACGCGCATAACGCAGCTCCAAAAGACTTACTAGCTACAGGGTTTTTTAATTTATAGTGCCTGTGAACGCGCAATCGACCCCATTCAAATCGTCATCACGTAAAGGCATCCAGGGGAAGACGTAAGCAGTGTCCGTATACTCATAGCAATAACTGTGGCCTTTTAACTGACTCCAGATCAGGGGCCAATATTTCTGAAATCTGACTCCATGTCAGGGAAATTGCTGTAGAATGGGTTCTGTTCCACTTAGAGACAAAATTTCAACTCCTATAGAAACTATAGACTGTTTTCTATCCAATAATAATAATAATATGCATATTGTACGATCAAGAATTTTGTGGGAAGCCGTTTAAAAAATTACACGATTAGCATAAATAGTGACAACAGCGCCCCCAGCCTCAACAGGTTAAAGAAGCAATAAAACTGGCCTTCTTTAGACTAGTTGAGTATCTGGAGCATCAGCATTTGTGGTTTCGATTACAGGCTCAAAATGGCCAGAAACTTGTCATTCTTCTCAAACTCGTCAGTCTATTCTTGTTCTGAGAAGTGAAGGTTATTCCACGTGAGAAATTGCCAAGAAACTGAAGATCTCGTACAACACTGTGTACTACTCCCTTCACAGAACAGCGCAAACTGGCTCTAACCAGAATAGAGTGCACTTCACACTGCCGTTTCCCACCTGGACAAAAAGAACACCTACGTGAGAATGCTATTCATTGACTACAGCTCAGCATTAAACACCATAGTGCCCTCAAAGCTCATCACTAAGCTAAGGATCCTGGGACTAAACACCTCCCTCTGCAACTGGATCTTGGACTTCCTGACGGGTAGCCCCCAGGTGGTAAGGGTAGGTAACAACACAACTGCCACGCTGATCCTCGACACTGGAGCCCATCAGGGGTGCATGCTCAGTCTCCTCCTGTACTCCCTGTTCACCCACGACTGCATGGTCAGAGACGACTCCAACACCATCATTAAGTTTGCAGACGACACAACAGTGGTAGAACTGAACGACGAGACAGCCTATAGGGAGGAGGTCAGAGACCTGGCCGGGTGGGGCCAGAATAACCACCTTAACCTTCAACGTAACCAAGATTAAGGAGATGATTGTGGACTACAGGAATAGGAGGACCGAGCACGCCCCCATTCTCATCGACGGGGCTGCAGTGGAGCAGGTTGAGAGCTTCAAGTTCCTTGGCGTCCACATCAACAACAACTAGAATGGTCCAAGCACACCAAGACAGTCGTGAAGAGGGCACGACAAAACCTATTCCCCCTCAGGAGACTGAAAAGATTAGGCATGTGTCCTCATTTCCTCGAATACTTCTACAGCTGCACCATCGAGAGCATCCTGACCGGTTGTATCACTGCCTGGTATGGCAACTGCTCGGCCGCCGACCGCAAGGCACTACAGAGGGTAGTGCGTACGGCCCAGTACATCACTGGGGCTAAGCTGCCTGCCATCCAGGACCTCTACACCAGGCGGTGTAAGAGGAAGGCCCTAGAAATTGTCAAAGACCCCAGCCACCCCAGTCATAGACTGTTCTGTCTACTACCGCATGGCAAGCAGTACCGGAGTGCCAAGTCTAAGACAAAAAGGCTTCTCAACAGTTTTTACCCCCAAGCCATAAGACCAGGTAATCAAATGGCTACCCGGACTATTTGCATTGTCCCGCCCCCCCTCCCCGGCCCCTCTTTTACGCTGCTGCTACTCTCTGTTTATCATATATGCATAGTCACTTTAAATATACATTCATGTACGTACTACCTCAATTAGCCCGACTAACCGGTGCCTGTATATAGACTCGCTACTGTCTATAGCCTCGCTACTGTCTATAGCCTCTCTACTGTCTATAGCCTCTCTACTGTATATAGCCTCTCTACTCTATATAGCCTCTCTACTGTGTATAGCCTCTCTACTGTATATAGCCTCTCTACTGTATATAACCTCTCTACTGTATATAGCCTCTCTACTGTATATAGCCTCTCTACTGTATGTAGCCTCTCTACTGTATATAGCCTCTCTACTGTATGTAGCCTCTCTACTCTATATAGCCTCTCTATTGTGTATAGCCTCTCTACTGTATATAGCCTCTCTACTGTACATAGCCTCTCTACTGTATATAACCTCTCTACTGTATATAGCCTCTCTACTGTATATAGCCTCTCTACTGTATGTAGCCTCTCTACTGTATATAGCCTCTCTACTGTATATAGCCTCTCTACTGTATGTAGCCTCTCTACTGTATATAGCCTCTCTACTGTATGTAGCCTCTCTACTGTAAATAGCCTCTCTACTGTATATAGCCTCTCTACTGTATATAGCCTCTCTACTGTATACAGCCTCTCTACTGTATATAGCCCCTCTACTGTATATAGCCTCTCTACTGTATATAGCCTCTCTACTGTTTATAGCCTCTCTACTATAGACATCCTCTCTACTGTATATAGCCTCTCTACTGTATATATTCTCTCTACTGTATATAGCCTCTCTACTGTATATAGCCTCTCTACTGTTTATAGCCTCTCTACTATAGACATCCTCTCTACTGTATATAACCTCTCTACTGTATATAGCCTCTCTACTGTATATAGCCTCTCTACTGTATATAACCTCTCTACTGTATATAGCCTCTCTACTGTATACAGCCTCTCTACTGTATATAGCCTTGCTACTGTATATAGCCTCTCTACTGTATATAGCCTCTCTACTGTATATAGCCTCTCTACTGTATATTGCCTCTCTACTGTATATAGCCTCTCTACTGTATATAGCCTCACTACTTGTATAGCCTCTCTACTGTATATAGCCTCTCTACTGTATATAACCTCTCTACTGTATATAGCGTCTCTACTGTGTATAGCCTCACTACTGTATATAGCCTCTCTACTGTATATAGTCTCTCTACTGTATATAGCCTCGCTACTGTATATAGCCTCTCTACTGTATATAGCCTCTCTACTGTATATAGCCTCGCTACTGTATATAGCCTCTCTACTGTATATAGTCTCTCTACTGTATATAGTCTCTCTACTGTATATCGCCTCTCTACTGTATATAGCCTCTCTACTGTATATAGCCCCGCTACTGTATATAGCCTCTCTACTGTATATAGCCTCTCTACTGTATATAGCCTCTCTACTGTATATAGCCTCTCTACTGTATATTGCCTCTCTACTGTATATTGCCTCTCTACTGTATATAGCCTCACTACTTGTATAGCCTCTCTACTGTATATAGCCTCTCTACTGTATATATCCTCTCTACTGTATATAGCCTCGCTACTGTATATAGCCTCTCTACTGTATATAGCCTCTCTACTGTATATAGCCTCGCTGCTGTTATTTTTCACTGTCTTTTTACTGTTGTTTTTATTTATTTAGTTATCTATTCTTCACCTAATACCTATTTTTTACTTAAAAATTGCACTGTTGGTTAGGGCCTGTAAGTAAGCATTTCACTGTAACTCTACATGTGTTGTATTCGGCGCACGTGACAAATAAACTTTGATTTGATCAATAATGAGTTCTATCAATAATGACTATTTATGTCGAGGATCATAAAATCACCGAAAATTAAATTATTTACCTACAATTGTACAAGGTTACACCGGGTATTCAAGACGAACATCATGACATATGTTTTCATCTCAATCAATATCCATTTTAAATAGCTGCAATAATCCGGTGAGCGAGTACAGTATCGCCTGCAATCCAATGCGACAATATAGCTTTCTTTAAAACAGAGGGAATTACATCGACGTGTTAATCCATAGTCATTTCAGCAAACCCCAGTGCTTCTCTTCCTCTCTTCCAACCAATATAACGTCTCTTCCAAAGATGTTCCTATTCCTTCTACAGCCACCTCTACGACGACATCCCAACAAGTGTCCCAAATTGTACACTATTTCTTACAAAGTGCACTACTTTTGACCAGAGCCTGGGTCAGAAGTAGTGCACTACATAGGGAAAAGGATGTCATGTGGGAATGTTGTTGCTCAGAGATGATTAATCGGTCCAGTGTTGTTATCCGGCTGGTATTATTAAACCATACAGATTACCTCCCAGAACAGGGGACGTGTCCCAAAATGGCACCGTATTTCATATATAGTACGCTACATTTAAGCAGAGCCCTGGTCAAAAGTAGTGGACTGTGAAGGGAATAGAGTGCCATTTGAGACATTCGGTTTTTACCGGGCAGAGTAACTTTACACCACGGGAACTATTCTCATATCCCTGATAATGTGACCCTTCGTAGGCATGCCTGGTATCCCTGCTACTGTGACCCTACATAGCCTAGCCTGGTATCCACTCTACTATGACCCTACATAGTCATGCCTGGTATCCCTGCTACTGTGACCCTACATAGTTTAGTCTGGTATCCCTGCTACTATGACCCTACATAGTCTAGTCTGGTATCCCTGCTACTATGACCCTTCATAGCCTAGTCTGGTATCCCTGCTACTATGACCCTACATAGTCTAGTCTGGTATCCCTGCTACTATGACCCTACATAGTCTAGTCTGGTATCCCTGCTACTATGACCCTACATAGTCTAGTCTGGTATCCCTGCTACTATGACCCTACATAGTCTAGTCTGGTATCCCTGCTACTATGACCCTACATAGTCATGCCTAGTATCCACTCTACTATGACCCTACATAGTCTAGTCTGGTATCCCTGCTACTGTGACCCTACATAGTCTAGTCTGGTATCCCTGCTACTGTGACCCTACATAGTCTAGTCTGGTATCCCTGCTACTGTGACCCTACATAGTCTAGTCTGGTATCCCTGCTACTATGACCCTACATAGTCTAGTCTGGTATCCCTGCTACTGTGACCCTACATAGTCTAGTCTGGTATCCCTGCTACTATGACCCTACATAGTCTAGTCTGGTATCCCTGCTACTGTGACCCTACATAGTCTAGTCTGGTATCCCTGCTACTGTGACCCTACATAGTCTAGTCTGGTATCCCTGCTACTATGACCCTACATAGTCTAGTCTGGTATCCCTGCTACTATGACCCTACATAGTCTAGTCTGGTATCCCTGCTACTATGACCCTACATAGGCTAGTCTGGTATCCCTGCTACTGTGACCCTACATAGTCTAGTCTGGTATCCCTGCTTCTATGACCCTACATAGTCTAGTCTAGTATCCCTGCTACTATGACCCTACATAGTCTAGTCTGGTATCCCTGCTACTATGACCCTACATAGTCTAGTCTGGTATCCCTGCTACTATGACCCTACATAGTCTAGTCTCTACTGTATATAGCCTCTCTACTGTATATAGCCTCTCTACTGTATATAGCCTCTCTACTGTATATGGCCCCTCTACTGTACATAGCCTCTACTGTATGACCCGACATAGTCTAGTCTGGTATCCCTGCTACTATGACCCTACATAGGCATGCCTGGTATCCCTGCTACTATTACCCTACATAGTCATGCCTAGTATCCCTGCTATTATGACCCTACATAGTCTAGTCTGGTATCCCTGCTACTATGACCCTACATAGTCTAGTCTGGTATCCCTGCTACTATGACCCTACATAGTCTAGTCTGGTATCCCTGCTACTGTGACCCTACATAGTCTAGTCTGGTATCCCTGCTACTATGACCCTACATAGTCTAGTCTGGTATCCCTGCTACTATGACCCTACATAGTCTAGTCTGGTATCCCTGCTACTGTGACCCTACATAGTCTAGTCTGGTATCCCTGCTACTATGACCCTACATAGTCTAGTCTGGTATCCCTGCTACTATGACCCTACATAGTCTAGTCTGGTATCCCTGCTACTATGACCCTACATAGTCTAGTCTGGTATCCCTGCTACTATGACCCTACATAGTCTAGTCTGGTATCCCTGCTACTATGACCCTACATAGTCTAGTCTGGTATCCCTGCTACTGTGACCCTACAGAGTCTAGTCTGGTATCCCTGCTACTGTGACCCTACATAGTCTAGTCTGGTATCCCTGCTACTGTGACCCTACATAGTCTAGTCTGGTATCCCTGCTACTATGACCCTACATAGGCATGCCTGGTATCCCCACTACTATGACCCTACATAGTCATGCCTAGTATCCACTCTACTATGACCCGAAATAGTCTAGTCTGGTATCCCTGCTACTGTGACCCTACATAGTCTAGTCTGGTATCCCTGCTACTATGACCCTACATAGTCATGCCTGGTATCCCTGCTACTGTGACCCTACATAGTCTAGTCTGGTATCCCTGCTACTGTGACCCTACATAGTCTAGTCTGGTATCCCTGCTACTATGACCCTACATAGTCTAGTCTGGTATCCCTGCTACTATGACCCTACATAGTCATGCCTGGTATCCCTGCTACTGTGACCCTACATAATCTAGTCTGGTATCCCTGCTACTGTGACCCTTCTTAGTCTAGCCTGAAGATGGCCCCTGTAGCTAAACTACTGTCCTCTATGTGTATAATGAAAATGGCCCCTGTAGCTAAACTACTGTCCTCTATGTGTATAATGAAGATGGCTCCTGTAGCTAAACTACTGTCCTCTATGTGTATAATGAAAATGGCCCCTGTAGCTAAACTACTGTCTTCTATGTGTGAAGATGGCTCCTGTAGCTAAACTACTGTCATCTATGTGTGAAAATGGCCCCTGTAGTTAAACTACTGTCCTCTATGTGTATAATGAAGATGGCTCCTGTAGCTAAACTACTGTCCTCTATGTGTATAATGAAAATGGCCCCTGTAGCTAAACTACTGTCTTCTATGTGTGAAGATGGCTCCTGTAGCTAAACTACTGTCATCTATGTGTGAAAATGGCCCCTGTAGTTAAACTACTGTCCTCTATGTGTGAAAATGGCCCCTGTAGCTAAACTACCTTCCTCTATGTGTATAATGAAGATGGCCCCTGTAGCTAAACTACTGTCCTCTGTGTGAAAATGGCCCCTGTAGTTAAACTACTGTCCTCTATGTGTGAAAATTGCCCCTGTAGCTAAACTACTGTCCTCTATGTGTGAAAATGGCCCCTGTAGCTAAACTACTGTCCTCTATGTGTATAATGAAAATGGCCCCTGTAGCTAAACTACTGTCCTCTGTGTGAAAATGGCCCCTGTAACTAAACTACTGTCCTCTGTGTGAAAATGGCTCCTGTAGTTCAACTACTGTCCTCTATGTGTATAATAAAAATGGCCCCTGTAGTTAAACTACTGTCCTCTGTGTGAAAATGGCTCCTGTAGTTAAACTACTGTCCTCTATGTGTGAAAATGACCCCTGTAGCTAAACTACTGTCCTCTTGTGAAAATGGCCCCTGTAGCTAAACTACTGTCCTCTGTGTGAAAATGGCCCCTGTAGTTAAACTACTGTCCTCTGTGTGAAAATGGCCCCTGTAGTTAAACTACTGTCCTCTATGTGTATAATGAAAATGGCCCCTGTAGTTAAACTACTGTCCTCTATGTGTGAAAATGTCCTCTGTAGCTAAACTACTCTGACAATCATTACAACTGAAGCAATTCAATATAGTGGATCTGATTTCACAATATGCATATAAGGGGAAATCAAATGTTCCCGTCTCATCTCCTATGTTTACACAATGTTCTGCATGCAGAGTGGCTTATTATGGTTGTTTGATCTGTAATATCATCAGTTGTGTCTACGAGGATTAGAATAGAACCATGGAACCAAGGAACCAAGGAACCATGGAACCATGGACCCATGGAACCAAGGAATCAAGGAACCATGGAACCATGGAACCTTGGAACCAAGGAATCAAGGCGACCAAAAAGAGTAGTGGTCTATCAGTATTTTCTTCCCATCTTTCAATCTTAAACCACCATTATCCCTTCTCTTCCCCGAGGCTGGCTTCATCAGTAAGTGCATCGGCGACGTCATCCCGACAGTGACCACACGTACATATCCCAACCAGAAGCCATGGATTACAGGCAACATCCGCTAAAGGCTAGAGCTGGTACTTTCAAGGAACGGGACACTAATCCGGATGCTTATAAAAAAATATGCCATCAGATGAACCATCAAACAGGCAAAGCATCAACACATGACTTAGATTCAATCGTACTACACAAGCTCTGATGCTCGTTGGATGTGGCAGGGCTTGAAAACTATTAAGGACTACAAAGGGAAACCCAGCTGCGAGCTAACCAGTGACACGGGCCTACCAGACTAGCCAAATGCCTTTTATGCTTGCTTCGAGGCAAGCAACACTGAAGCATGCATGAGAGCACCAGCTGTTCCGGATGACTTTGTGATCACGCTCTCAGTAGCCGATGTGAGCAAGACCTTTAAACAGGTCAACATTCACAAAGCCGCTGGGCCAGACGGATTACCAGAACGTGTACTCAACGCATACATGGAAAAACTGGCAAGTGTCTTCACTGACATTTTCAACCTCTCCCTGACCGAGTCTGTAATGCCTACATGTTTCAAGCAGACCACCATAGTCCCTGTGCCCAAGAACACTAAGGTAACCTGCTTAAATGATTGGTGTGGTGCAAGGACAACAACCTCTCCCTCAATGTGAGCAAGACAAAGGAGCTCATCGTGGACTATAGGAAAAGGAGGGCCGAACAGGCCCCCATTAACATCGACAGGTCTGTAGAGGAGGGGGTCGAGAGTTTCAAGTACCTTGGTGTCCACATCACCAGCGAACTAACATGGTCCAAACATGAAGAGGGCACAACAATACCTTTTTCCCCCTCAGGAGACTGAAGACTGAGACTGATTTGGCATGGGTCCTCAGATCCTCAAAAGGTTCTACAGCTGCACCATCGAGAGCATCCTGACTGGTTGCATCCCTGCCTGGTATGGCAACTGCTAGGCTACAGATGGTAGTGCATACGGCCCAGTACATCACTGGGGCCAAGCTTCCTGCCATCCCGGACCTATATAATAGGCGGTGTCAGAGGAAGGCCCAAAAAATAGTCACAGACTCCAGTCACCCAAGTCTTGGGCTGCTCTCTCTGCTACCTCACGGCAAGCGATACTGGAGCGCCAAGTCTAGGACCAATCAGGCCTTTATGGTAGAATGGCCAGATGGAAGCCACTCTTCAGTGAAAAGCACATGACAGCCCGCTTGGAGTTTCCCAAAAGGCACCTGGCAACTCTCAGACCATGACAAACAAGATTCTTTGATCTGATGAAACCAATATTGAACTCTTTGGCCTGAATGCAAGCGTCACGTCTAGAGGAAACCTGGCACCATCCCTACAGTGAAGCGCAGTGGTGGCAGCATCATGCTGTGGGGATGTTTTTCAAAAGCAGGGACAGGGAGACTAGTCAGGATCGAGGGAAAGATGAACAGAGCAAAGTTCATAGAGATACTTGATGAAAACCTGCTCCAGATCACTCAGGACCTCAGACTGGGGCGAAGGTTCACCTTCCAACAGGACAATGACCCTAAGCACACAGCCAATACAACGCAGGAGTGGCTTCGGTGCAAGTCTCTGAATGTCCTTGAGTGGCCCAGTCAGAGCCTGGATTTGAACCCGATCGAACATCTCTGGAGAGACCTGAAAATAGCTGTGCAGCGACGCTCCCCATCCAACCTGACAGAGCTTGAGAGGATCTGTAGAGAAGAATGGGAGAAACTCCCCAAATACAGGTGTGCCAAGCTTGTAGCGTTATTCCTAAGAAGACTCTAGGCTGTAATCACTGCCAAAGGTGCTTCAACAAAGTACTGATTAAATGGTCTCAATTCTTATGTAAATGAGATATTTCCGTTTTTTTTCATAAATTTGTATAATAAATGACAAGGATACAATGTTACTCTATCTTACCAGGTAAGTTACCAGGTAAGTAGAAAAGGTGTTAAATCACAACAGTACTACATGTCCAAATGGTTGTATTTGATAGGGGGTTTTGGGGACAGCTATTGTAGCTTTTAATCAGGCACATTAAGTAGGTACCTCACAGGTAAACGTGTATAGATTACCTCAGCCAGTGGTATTGTTTGTGGGTGGGTATGAGAGAGAGAGAGATTCACAAACACTGTAAAAAAAACCAATAAAAAAAACCAATGACAAATGTAGTTTTTACATTTTTATTAAGTAACTGGTTTGGTTTACTCAACTTTTCGGTGGAATTGTTGGCCCAAAATTGAAGTCCAACTTGAGAAAACATTGGCAAATATTCAGGCAATTTAAAATGATGTGTTTGGTAAACTTGTGTCATATGTTCATTCAACCTCTTAGGGTACGAGTTGAATGCCCCTGATGTAGGGAATAGGGTGCCCTCTTAGGGTACGAGTTGAATGCCCCTGATGTAGGGAATAGGGTACGAGCTGAATACCCCTGATGTAGGGAATAGGGTGTCCTCTTAGGGTACAAGTTGAATGCCCCTGATGTAGGGAATAGGGTGCCCTCTTAGGGTACGAGTTGAATGCCCCTGATGTAGGGAATAGGGTGCCCTCTTAGGGTACGAGTTGAATGCCCCTGATGTAGGGAATAGGGTGCCCTCTTAGGGTACGAGTTGAATGCCCCTGATGTAGGGAATAGGGTAGGAGTTGAATGCCCCTGATGTAGGGAATCGGGTGTCCTCTTAGGGTACGAGTTGAATGCCCCTGATGTAGGGAATAGGGTACGAGCTGAATACCCCTGATGTAGGGAATAGGATGTCCTCTTAGGGTACGAGTTGAATGCCCCTGATGTAGGGAATAGGGTACGAGCTGAATACCCCTGATGTAGGGAATAGGATGTCCTCTTAGGGTACGAGTTGAATGCCCCTGATGTAGGGAATAGGGTGTCCTCTTAGGGTACGAGTTGAATACCCCTGATGTAGGGAATAGGGTGTCCTCTTAGGGTACGAGTTGAATACCTCTGATGTAGGGAATAGGGTACGAGCTGAATACCCCTGATGTAGGGAATAGGGTGTCCTCTTAGGGTACGAGTTGAATGCCCCTGATGTAGGGAATAGGGTACGAGCTGAATACCCCTGATGTAGGGAATAGGGTGTCCTCTTAGGGTAGGAGTTGAATACCTCTGATGTAGGGAATAGGGTACGAGCTGAATGCCCCTGATGTAGGGAATAGGGTGCCCTCTTAGGGTACGAGCTGAATACCCCTGATGTAGGGAATAGGGTGTCCTCTTAGGGTACTAGTTGAATGCTCCTGATGTAGGGAATAGGGTGTCCTCTTAGGGTACTAGTTGAATACCTCTGATGAAGGGAATAGGGTAGGAGCTGAATACCCCTGATGTAGGGAATAGGGTGCCCTCTTAGGGTACGAGTTGAATGCCCCTGATGTAGGGAATAGGGTACTAGCTGAATACCCCTGATGTAGGGAATAGGATGTCCTCTTAGGGTACGAGCTGAATACCCCTGATGTAGGGAATCGGCTGCCCTCTTAGGGTACGAGCTGAATACCCCTGATGTAGGGAATCGGCTGCCCTCTTAGGGTACGAGCTGAATACCCCTGATGAAGGGAATCGGCTGTCCTCTTAGGGTACGAGTTGAATGCCTCCGATGTAGGGAATAGGGTGCCCTTTGGCACCCAGACCGTAGTACAGCATGGAGAACGATGCAACAAAGGGATATTATGATTATTCACTGTTGTCTTGACTTTAAGTCAAACTGAACATGATTCTTGGTTGAGGGAATAGCGCTTGAATACTTCATTCATTCCCAATGGGGAAATAAATAAATACATAAATGAATACACTTCTGGACATCCACACAAATTCTCTCTTAATCAACGTTGCTTCTTCAATCTGCTGCTTCAGTTCAGAGAGAGGAAATACAGACGGAGGATGTTTCCTAACAGAACACAGATGTGTTTCCTAAACCTGGCAATAAGCTTCAATAATATCAGAACGGAATTTCACAGGTGGAATGCATTTAGCATGGGAGGTTTGGGATGAAAAGGGAATTATTACGGTAGGGTTGGAGGAGTGTGTTAGTGTGTGTTAGTGTGTGTGTGTGTGTGTGTGTGTGTGTGTGTGTGTGTGTGTGTGATAGTGTGTTAGTTAGTGTGTGTGTGTGTGATAGTGTGTGTGTGTGTGTTAGTGTGTGTGTGTGATAGTGTGTGTGTGTGATAGTGTGTGTGTGTGATAGTGTGTTAGTGTGTGTGTGTGTGTGTGTGATAGTGTGTGTGATAGTGTGTTAGTGTGTGTGTGTGTGTTAGTGTGTGTGTGATAGTGTGTGTGTGTGTGTGACCAACCCTCAGGAGAGGCCTGGCACGCTTTGTCTTCCAGAATGAAACATCCAGCCATGGAGGTCAGTACCTTTGCACTCAGTCAGAACATTTCAAAAGTATTTATCTATCTTAGGCATCAGTGTCTCGTTTCTTTCACTCCATCAAGCAGGTACGTTTCACTTCAGGGCTCTACAAAGCCTTTTTATGGGGGGTGGGGGAGAGGAGAGGAGAGGAGAGGAGAAGAGAAGAGAGGAGAAGAGAAGAGAGGAGAAGAGGAGAGGAGAGGAGAGGAGAGGAGAGGAGAGGAATAGAATGCTCTAACCACGAGACTAACTGCTGCCCGATGAGGCAAGACAAAAGTTTGCAGTGCCTTGGAACGGGGGTGTGTCAGGAGGTGCCTGGTGTGGCATATGGGGATGTGTGAAACCTCCTTCCCAGCCTGGAGTGTCCCTCTTCCGTCACCTCGTTAGCTATCTTTTAGAGGTGGCGCAATCGCCTGAGACACTTGAAAGAGGATGGTCACATGTCATTGTGGGACAGAGGTTCTGAGGTCGTGCAAGATATGGACCCGAAACGAGAGGAAGTGGTGTGACGTCTTTTACACAGGAGCACTGCCGGTGTGTCAAGAACTGCAACGCTGCTGGGTTTCTCACACTCAACTGTTTCCAGTGTGTGGGGTGGGGGGTATATATCTCTACTCGGTGACTGGTTGAGTATATATTAACTAGTTATATCTCTACTCTGGGACTGGTTGAGTATATATTAACTAGTTATATCTCTACTCAGTGACTGGTTGAGTATATATTAACTAGTTATATTTCTACTCTGGGACTGGTTGAGTATATATTAACTAGTTACATCTCTGCTCGGTGACTGGTTGAGTATATATTAACTAGTTATATCTCTACTCGGTGACTGGTTGAGTATATATTAACTAGTTATATCTCTACTCAGTGACTGGTTGAGTATATATTAACTAGTTATATTTCTACTCGGTACCTGGTTGAGTATATATTAACTAGTTATATCTCTACTCGGTGACCGGTTTAGTATATATTAACTAGTTATATCTCTACTCAGTGACTGGTTGAGTATATATTAACTAGATATATCTCTACTCAGTGACTGGTTGAGTATATATTAACTAGTTATATCTCTACTCAGTGACTGGTTGAGTATATATTAACTAGATATATCTCTACTCAGTGACTGGTTAAGTATATATTAACTAGTTACATCTCTACTCTGGGACTGGTTGAGTATATATTAACTAGTTACATCTCTGCTCGGTGACTGGTTGAGTATATATTAACTAGTTATATCTCTACTCGGTGACTGGTTGAGTATATATTAACTAGTTATATTTCTACTCGGTGACTGGTTGAGTATATATTAACTAGTTACATCTCTACTCAGTGACTGGTTGAGTATATATTAACTAGGTATATCTCTACTCAGTGACTGGTTGAGTATATATTAACTAGATACATCTCTACTCAGTGACTGGTTAAGTATATATTAACTAGTTATATTTCTACTCGGTGACTGGTTGAGTATATATTAACTAGTTATATCTCTACTCAGTGACTGGTTGAGTATATATTAACAAGTTATATCTCTACTCAGTGACTAGTTGAGTATATATTAACTAGTTATATTTCTACTCAGTGACTGGTTGAGTATATATTAACTAGTTATAGTTACTATCTAGTTATAGTAACTAGTTAAGTTACTATCCCTTCTCCATTGACTCTCTGTGTATTCTGTCCTGTCCTAAGCCTTCCCTATGGACTCTCTGTGTATTCTGCCCTGTCCTAAGCCTTCCCTATGGACTCTCTGTGTATTCTGTCCTGTCCTAAGCCTTCCCTATGGACTTTCTGTGTATTCTGTCCTGTCCTAAGCCTTCCCTGTGGACTCTCTGTGTATTCTGTCCTGTCCTAAGCCTTCCCCATTGACTCTCTGTGTATTCTGTCCTGTCCTAAATCTTCCCTATGAACTCTCTGTGTATTCTGTCCTGTCCTATGCCTTCCCTATGGACTCTCTGTGTATTCTGTCCTGTCCTAAGCCTTCCCCATGGACTCTCTGTGTATTCTTTCCTGTCCTAAGCCTTCCCTGTGGACTCTCTGTGTATTCTGTCCTGTCCTAAGCCTTCCCTATGGACTATCTGTGTATTCTGTCCTGTCCTAAGCCTTCCCTGTGGACTCTCTGTGTATTCTGTCCTGTCCTAAGCCTTCCCCATTGAATCTCTGTGTTTTCTGCCCTGTCCTAAGCCTTCCCTATGGACTCTCTGTGTATTCTGTCCTGTCCTAAGCCTTCCCCATTGACTCTCTGTGTATTCTGCCCTGTCCTAAGTCTTCCTTATGGACTCTCTATGTATTCTGTCCTGTCCTAAGCCATCCCTATGGACTCTCTGTGTATTCTGTCCTGTCCTATGCCTTCCCTATGGATTCTCTGTGTATTCTGTCCTGCCCTAAGCCTTCCCTGTGGACTCTCTATGTATTCTGTCCTGCCCTAAGCCTTCCCCATTGACTCTCTGTGTATTCTGTCCTGTCCTATGCCTTCCCCATTGACTCTCTCTGTATTCTGTCCTGTCCTATGCCTTCCCCATTGACTCTTTGTGTATTCTGTCCTGTCCTAAGCCTTCCCTGTGGACTCTCTGTGTATTCTGTCCTGTCCTAAGCCTTCCCTTGTGGACTCTCTGTGTATTCTGTCCTGTCCTAAGCCTTCCCTATGGACTCTCTGTGTATTCTGTCCTGTCCTAAGCCTTCCCTGTGTACTCTCTGTGTATTCTGTCCTGTCCTAAGCCTTCCCTGTGGACTCTCTGTGTATTCTGTCCTGTCCTAAGCCTTCCCTGTGTACTCTCTGTGTATTCTGTCCTGTCCTAAGCCTTCCCTGTGGACTCTCTGTGTATTCTGTCCTGTCCTAAGCCTTCCCTGTGTACTCTCTGTGTATTCTGTCCTGTCCTAAGCCTTCCCTGTGGACTCTCTGTGTATTCTGTCCTGTCCTAAGCCTTCCCTGTGGACTCTCTGTGTATTCTGCCCTGTCCAAAGCCTTCCCTGTGGACTCTATGTGTATTCTGTCCTGTCCTATGCCTTCCCCATTGACTCTCTGTGTATTCCGTCCTGTCCTAAGCCTTCCCTATGGACTCTCTGTGTATTCTGTCCTGTCCTAAGCCTTCCCTATGGACTTTCTGTGTATTCTGTACTGTCCTAAGCCTTCCCTGTGGACTCTCTGTGTATTCTGTCCTGTCCTAAGCCTTCCCTGTGGACTCTCTGTGTATTCTGTCCTGTCCTAAGCCTTCCCCATTGAATCTCTGTGTTTTCTGCCCTGTCCCAAGCCTTCCCTATGGACTCTCTGTGTATTCTGTCCTGTCCTAAGCCTTCCCCATTGACTCTCTGTGTATTCTGCCCTGTCCTAAGCCTTCCTTATGGACTCTCTATGTATTCTGTCCTGTCCTAAGCCTTCCTTAATGGACTTTATGTGTATTCTGTCCTGTCCTATGCCTTCCCTATGGATTCTCTGTGTATTCTGTCCTGTCCTAAGCCTTCCCTGTGGACTCTCTATGTATTCTGTCCTGCCCTAAGCCTTCCCCATTGACTCTCTGTGTATTCTGTCCTGTCCTATGCCTTCCCCATTGACTCTTTGTGTATTCTGTCCTGTCCAAAGCCTTCCCTGTGGACTCTCTGTGTATTCTGTCCTGTCCTAAGCCTTCCCTTGTGGACTCTCTGTGTATTCTGTCCTGTCCTAAGCCTTCCCTGTGGACTCTCTGTGTATTCTGTCCTGTCCTAAGCCTTCCCTGTGGACTCTCTGTGTATTCTGTCCTAAGCCTTCCCTGTGTACTCTCTGTGTATTCTGTCCTGTCCTAAGACTTCCCTGTGGACTTTCTGTGTATTCTGTCCTGTCCTAAGCCTTCCCTGTGGACTCTCTGTGTATTCTGCCCTGTCCAAAGCCTTCCCTGTGGACTCTCTGTGTATTCTGTCCTGTCCTATGCCTTCCCCATGGACTCTCTGTGTATTCTGTACTGTCCTAAGCCTTCCCTATGGACGCTCTGTGTATTCTGTCCTGTCCTAAGCCTTCCCTATGGACTATCTGTGTATTCTGTACTGTCCTAAGCCTTCCCTGTGGACTCTCTGTGTATTCTGTCCTGTCCTAAGCCTTCCCTGTGGACTCTCTGTGTATTCTGTCCTGTCCTAAGCCTTCCCTGTGGACTCTCTGTGTATTCTGTCCTGTCCTAATCCTTCCCTTTGGACTCTCTGTGTATTCTGTCCTGTCCTAAGCCTTCCCTGTGTACTCTCTGTGTATTTTGTCCTGTCCTAAGCCTTCCCTGTGGACTCTCTCTGTATTCTGTCCTAAGCCTTCCCTGTGTACTCTCTGTGTATTCTGTCCTGTCCTAAGCCTTCCCTATGGACTATCTGTGTATTCTGTCCTGTCCTAAGCCTTCCCTGTGGACTCTCTGTGTATTCTGTCCTGTCCTAAGCCTTCCCCATTGAATCTCTGTGTTTTCTGCCCTGTCCTAAGCCTTCCCTATGGACTCTCTGTGTATTCTGTCCTGTCCTAAGCCTTCCCCATTGACTCTCTGTGTATTCTGCCCTGTCCTAAGTCTTCCTTATGGACTCTCTATGTATTCTGTCCTGTCCTAAGCCTTCCCTATGGACTCTCTGTGTATTCTGTCCTGTCCTATGCCTTCCCTATGGATTCTCTGTGTATTCTGTCCTGTCCTAAGCCTTCCCTGTGGACTCTCTCTGTATTCTGTCCTGTCCTATGCCTTCCCCTATGACTCTTTGTGTATTCTGTCCTGTCCTAAGCCTTCCCTGTGGACTCTCTGTGTATTCTGTCCTGTCCTAAGCCTTCCCTTGTGGACTCTCTGTGTATTCTGTCCTGTCCTAAGCCTTCCCTATGGACTCTCTGTGTATTCTGTCCTGTCCTAAGCCTTCCCTGTGTACTCTCTGTGTATTCTGTCCTGTCCTAAGCCTTCCCTGTGGACTCTCTGTGTATTCTGTCCTGTCCTAAGCCTTCCCTGTGTACTCTCTGTGTATTCTGTCCTGTCCTAAGCCTTCCCTGTGGACTCTCTGTGTATTCTGTCCTGTCCTAAGCCTTCCCTGTGTACTCTCTGTGTATTCTGTCCTGTCCTAAGCCTTCCCTGTGGACTCTCTGTGTATTCTGTCCTGTCCTAAGCCTTCCCTGTGGACTCTCTGTGTATTCTGCCCTGTCCAAAGCCTTCCCTGTGGACTCTATGTGTATTCTGTCCTGTCCTATGCCTTCCCCATTGACTCTCTGTGTATTCCGTCCTGTCCTAAGCCTTCCCTATGGACTCTCTGTGTATTCTGTCCTGTCCTAAGCCTTCCCTATGGACTATCTGTGTATTCTGTACTGTCCTAAGCCTTCCCTGTGGACTCTCTGTGTATTCTGTCCTGTCCTAAGCCTTCCCTGTGGACTCTCTGTGTATTCTGTCCTGTCTTAAGCCTTCCCCATTGAATCTCTGTGTTTTCTGCCCTGTCCTAAGCCTTCCCTATGGACTCTCTGTGTATTCTGTCCTGTCCTAAGCCTTCCCCATTGACTCTCTGTGTATTCTGCCCTGTCCTAAGCCTTCCTTATGGACTCTCTATGTATTCTGTCCTGTCCTAAGCCTTCCCTATGGACTTTCTGTGTATTCTGTCCTGTCCTATGCCTTCCCTATGGATTCTCTGTGTATTCTGTACTGTCCTAAGCCTTCCCTGTGGACTCTCTATGTATTCTGTCCTGCCCTAAGCCTTCCCCATTGACTCTCTGTGTATTCTGTCCTGTCCTATGCCTTCCCCATTGACTCTTTGTGTATTCTGTCCTGTCCAAAGCCTTCCCTGTGGACTCTCTGTGTATTCTGTCCTGTCCTAAGCCTTCCCTTGTGGACTCTCTGTGTATTCTGTCCTGTCCTAAGCCTTCCCTGTGGACTCTCTGTGTATTCTGTCCTGTCCTAAGCCTTCCCTGTGGACTCTCTGTGTATTCTGTCCTAAGCCTTCCCTGTGTACTCTCTGTGTATTCTGTCCTGTCCTAAGACTTCCCTGTGGACTTTCTGTGTATTCTGTCCTGTCCTAAGCCTTCCCTGTGGACTCTCTGTGTATTCTGCCCTGTCCAAAGCCTTCCTTGTGGACTCTCTGTGTATTCTGTCCTGTCCTATGCCTTCCCCATGGACTCTCTGTGTATTCTGTACTGTCCTAAGCCTTCCCTATGGACGCTCTGTGTATTCTGTCCTGTCCTAAGCCTTCCCTATGGACTATCTGTGTATTCTGTACTGTCCTAAGCCTTCCCTGTGGACTCTCTGTGTATTCTGTCCTGTCCTAAGCCTTCCCTGTGGACTCTCTGTGTATTCTGTCCTGTCCTAAGCCTTCCCTGTGGACTCTCTGTGTATTCTGTCCTGTCCTAATCCTTCCCTTTGGACTCTCTGTGTATTCTGTCCTGTCCTAAGCCTTCCCTGTGTACTCTCTGTGTATTTTGTCCTGTCCTAAGCCTTCCCTGTGGACTCTCTCTGTATTCTGTCCTAAGCCTTCCCTGTGTACTCTCTGTGTATTCTGTCCTGTCCTAAGCCTTCCCTATGGACTATCTGTGTATTCTGTCCTGTCCTAAGCCTTCCCTGTGGACTCTCTGTGTATTCTGTCCTGTCCTAAGCCTTCCCCATTGAATCTCTGTGTTTTCTGCCCTGTCCTAAGCCTTCCCTATGGACTCTCTGTGTATTCTGTCCTGTCCTAAGCCTTCCCCATTGACTCTCTGTGTATTCTGCCCTGTCCTAAGTCTTCCTTATGGACTCTCTATGTATTCTGTCCTGTCCTAAGCCTTCCCTATGGACTCTCTGTGTATTCTGTCCTGTCCTATGCCTTCCCTATGGATTCTCTGTGTATTCTGTCCTGTCCTAAGCCTTCCCTGTGGACTCTCTCTGTATTCTGTCCTGTCCTATGCCTTCCCCTATGACTCTTTGTGTATTCTGTCCTGTCCTAAGCCTTCCCTGTGGACTCTCTGTGTATTCTGTCCTGTCCTAAGCCTTCCCTTGTGGACTCTCTGTGTATTCTGTCCTGTCCTAAGCCTTCCCTATGGACTCTCTGTGTATTCTGTCCTGTCCTAAGCCTTCCCTGTGTACTCTCTGTGTATTCTGTCCTGTCCTAAGCCTTCCCTGTGGACTCTCTGTGTATTCTGTCCTGTCCTAAGCCTTCCCTGTGTACTCTCTGTGTATTCTGTCCTGTCATAAGCCTTCCCTGTGGACTCTCTGTGTATTCTGTCCTGTCCTAAGCCTTCCCTGTGTACTCTCTGTGTATTCTGTCCTGTCCTAAGCCTTCCCTGTGGACTCTCTGTGTATTCTGTCCTGTCCTAAGCCTTCCCTGTGGACTCTCTGTGTATTCTGCCCTGTCCAAAGCCTTCCCTGTGGACTCTATGTGTATTCTGTCCTGTCCTATGCCTTCCCCATTGACTCTCTGTGTATTCCGTCCTGTCCTAAGCCTTCCCTATGGACTCTCTGTGTATTCTGTCCTGTCCTAAGCCTTCCCTATGGACTATCTGTGTATTCTGTACTGTCCTAAGCCTTCCCTGTGGACTCTCTGTGTATTCTGTCCTGTCCTAAGCCTTCCCTGTGGACTCTCTGTGTATTCTGTCCTGTCTTAAGCCTTCCCCATTGAATCTCTGTGTTTTCTGCCCTGTCCTAAGCCTTCCCTATGGACTCTCTGTGTATTCTGTCCTGTCCTAAGCCTTCCCCATTGACTCTCTGTGTATTCTGCCCTGTCCTAAGCCTTCCTTATGGACTCTCTATGTATTCTGTCCTGTCCTAAGCCTTCCCTATGGACTTTCTGTGTATTCTGTCCTGTCCTATGCCTTCCCTATGGATTCTCTGTGTATTCTGTACTGTCCTAAGCCTTCCCTGTGGACTCTCTATGTATTCTGTCCTGCCCTAAGCCTTCCCCATTGACTCTCTGTGTATTCTGTCCTGTCCTATGCCTTCCCCATTGACTCTTTGTGTATTCTGTCCTGTCCAAAGCCTTCCCTGTGGACTCTCTGTGTATTCTGTCCTGTCCTAAGCCTTCCCTTGTGGACTCTCTGTGTATTCTGTCCTGTCCTAAGCCTTCCCTGTGGACTCTCTGTGTATTCTGTCCTGTCCTAAGCCTTCCCTGTGGACTCTCTGTGTATTCTGTCCTAAGCCTTCCCTGTGTACTCTCTGTGTATTCTGTCCTGTCCTAAGACTTCCCTGTGGACTTTCTGTGTATTCTGTCCTGTCCTAAGCCTTCCCTGTGGACTCTCTGTGTATTCTGCCCCGTCCAAAGCCTTCCCTGTGGACTCTCTGTGTATTCTGTCCTGTCCTATGCCTTCCCCATGGACTCTCTGTGTATTCTGTCCTGTCCTAAGCCTTCCCTATGGACTCTCTGTGTATTCTGTCCTGTCCTAAGCCTTCCCCATGGACTATCTGTGTATTCTGTACTGTCCTAAGCCTTCCCTGTGGACTCTCTGTGTATTCTGTCCTGTCCTAAGCCTTCCCTGTGGACTTTCTGTGTATTCTGTCCTGTCCTAAGCCTTCCCTGTGGACTCTCTGTGTATTCTGTCCTGTCCTAATCCTTCCCTGTGGACTCTCTGTGTATTCTGTCCTGTCCTAAGCCTTCCCTGTGTACTCTCTGTGTATTTTGTCCTGTCCTAAGCCTTCCCTGTGGACTCTCTCTGTATTCTGTCCTAAGCCTTCCCTGTGTACTCTCTGTGTATTCTGTCCTGTCCTAAGCCTTCCCTGTGTACTCTCTGTGTATTCTGTCCTGTCCTAAGCCTTCCCTGTGGACTCTCTGTGTATTCTGCCCTGTCCAAAGCCTTCCCTGTGGACTCTCTGTGTATTCTGTCCTGTCCTATGCCTTCCCCATGGACTCTCTGTGTATTCTGTCCTGTCCTAAGCCTTCCCTATGGACTCTCTGTGTATTCTGTCCTGTCCTAAGCCTTCCCTATGGACTTTCTGTGTATTCTGTACTGTCCTAAGCCTTCCCTGTGGACTCTCTGTGTATTCTGTCCTGTCCTAAGCCTTCCCTGTGGACTCTCTGTGTATTCTGTCCTGCCTTAAGCCTTCCCCATTGACTCTCTGTGTATTCTGTCCTGTCCTATGCCTTCCCCATGGACTCTCTGTGTATTCTGTCCTGTCCTAAGCCTTCCCTATGGACTCTCTGTGTATTCTGTCCTGTCCTAAGCCTTCCCTATGGACTATCTGTGTATTCTGTACTGTCCTAAGCCTTCCCTGTGGACTCTCTGTGTATTCTGTCCTGTCCTAAGCCTTCCCTGTGGACTTTCTGTGTATTCTGTCCTTTCCTAAGCCTTCCCTGTGGACTCTCTGTGTATTCTGTCCTGTCCTAATCCTTCCCTGTGGACTCTCTGTGTATTCTGTCCTGTCCTAAGCCTTCCCTGTGTACTCTCTGTGTATTTTGTCCTGTCCTAAGCCTTCCCTGTGGACTCTCTCTGTATTCTGTCCTAAGCCTTCCCTGTGTACTCTCTGTGTATTCTGTCCTGTCCTAAGCCTTCCCTGTGTACTCTCTGTGTATTCTGTCCTGTCCTAAGCCTTCCCTGTGGACTCTCTGTGTATTCTGCCCTGTCCAAAGCCTTCCCTGTGGACTCTCTGTGTATTCTGTCCTGTCCTATGCCTTCCCCATGGACTCTCTGTGTATTCTGTCCTGTCCTAAGCCTTCCCTATGGACTTTCTGTGTATTCTGTACTGTCCTAAGCCTTCCCTGTGGACTCTCTGTGTATTCTGTCCTGTCCTAAGCCTTCCCTGTGGACTCTCTGTGTATTCTGTCCTGCCCTAAGCCTTCCCCATTGACTCTCTGTGTATTCTGTCCTGTCCTATGCCTTCCCCATTGACTCTTTGTGTATTCTGTCCTGTCCAAAGCCTTCCCTGTGGACTCTCTGTGTATTCTGTCCTGTCCTAAGCCTTCCCTTGTGGACTCTCTGTGTATTCTGTCCTGTCCTAAGCCTTCCCTGTGGACTCTCTGTGTATTCTGTCCTGTCCTAAGCCTTCCCTGTGTACTCTCTGTGTATTCTGTCCTGTCCTAAGCCTTCCCTGTGGACTCTCTGTGTATTCTGTCCTAAGCCTTCCCTGTGTACTCTCTGTGTATTCTGTCCTGTCCTAAGACTTCCCTGTGGACTTTCTGTGTATTCTGTCCTGTCCTAAGCCTTCCCCGTGGACTCTCTGTGTATTCTGCCCTGTCCAAAGCCTTCCCTGTGGACTCTCTGTGTATTCTGTCCTGTCCTATGCCTTCCCCATGGACTCTCTGTGTATTCTGTCCTGTCCTAAGCCTTCCCTATGGACTCTCTGTGTATTCTGTCCTGTCCTAAGCCTTCCCTATGGACTATCTGTGTATTCTGTACTGTCCTAAGCCTTCCCTGTGGACTCTCTGTGTATTCTGTCCTGTCCTAAGCCTTCCCTGTGGACTCTCTGTGTATTCTGTCCTGTCCTAAGCATTCCCTGTGGACTCTCTGTGTATTCTGTCCTGTCCTAATCCTTCCCTGTGGACTCTCTGTGTATTCTGTCCTGTCCTAAGCCTTCCCTGTGTACTCTCTGTGTATTTTGTCCTGTCCTAAGCCTTCCCTGTGGACTCTCTCTGTATTCTGTCCTAAGCCTTCCCTGTGTACTCTCTGTGTATTCTGTCCTGTCCTAAGCCTTCCCTGTGGACTCTCTGTGTATTCTGTCCTGTCCTAAGCCTTCCCTGTGGACTCTCTGTGTATTCTGCCCTGTCCAAAGCCTTCCCTGTGGACTCTCTGTGTATTCTGTCCTGTCCTATGCCTTCCCCATGGACTCTCTGTGTATTCTGTCCTGTCCTAAGCCTTCCCTATGGACTCTCTGTGTATTCTGTCCTGTCCTAAGCCTTCCCTATGGACTTTCTGTGTATTCTGTACTGTCCTAAGCCTTCCCTATGGACTCTCTGTGTATTCTGTCCTGTCCTATGCCTTCCCGATGGATTCTCTGTGTATTCTGTCCTGTCCTAAGCCTTCCCTGTTGACTCTCTCTGTATTCTGTCCTGTCCTATGCCTTCCCCATTGACTCTTTGTGTATTCTGTCCTGTCCTAAGCCTTCCCTGCGGACTCTCTGTGTATTCTGTCCTGTCCTAAGCCTTCCCTTGTGGACTCTCTGTGTATTCTGTCCTGTCCTAAGCCTTCCCTATGGACTCTCTGTGTATTCTGTCCTGTCCTAAGCCTTCCCTGTGTACTCTCTGTGTATTCTGTCCTGTCCTAAGCCTTCCCTGTGGACTCTCTGTGTATTCTGTCCTGTCCTAAGCCTTCCCTGTGTACTCTCTGTGTATTCTGTCCTGTCCTAAGCCTTCCCTGTGGACTCTCTGTGTATTCTGTCCTGTCCTAAGCCTTCCCTGTGTACTCTCTGTGTATTCTGTCCTGTCCTAAGCCTTCCCTGTGGACTCTCTGTGTATTCTGCCCTGTCCAAAGCCTTCCCTGTGGACTCTCTGTGTATTCTGTCCTGTCCTAAGCCTTCCCTGTGTACTCTCTGTGTATTCTGTCCTGTCCCAAGCCTTCCCTGTGGACTCTCTGTGTATTCTGCCCTGTCCAAAGCCTTCCCTGTGGACTCTATGTGTATTCTGTCCTGTCCTATGCCTTCCCCATTGACTCTCTGTGTATTCCGTCCTGTCCTAAGCCTTCCCTATGGACTCTCTGTGTATTCTGTCCTGTCCTAAGCCTTCCCTATGGACTATCTGTGTATTCTGTACTGTCCTAAGCCTTCCCTGTGGACTCTCTGTGTATTCTGTCCTGTCCTAAGCCTTCCCTTTGGACTCTCTGTGTATTCTGTCCTGTCCTAAGCCTTCCCCATTGAATCTCTGTGTTTTCTGCCCTGTCCTAAGCCTTCCCTATGGACTCTCTGTGTATTCTGTCCTGTCCTAAGCCTTCCCCATTGACTCTCTGTGTATTCTGCCCTGTCCTAAGCCTTCCTTATGGACTCTCTATGTATTCTGTCCTGTCCTAAGCCTTCCCTATGGACTTTCTGTGTATTCTGTCCTGTCCTATGCCTTCCCTATGGATTCTCTGTGTATTCTGTCCTGTCCTAAGCCTTCCCTGTGGACTCTCTATGTATTCTGTCCTGCCCTAAGCCTTCCCCATTGACTCTCTGTGTATTCTGTCCTGTCCTATGCCTTCCCCATTGACTCTTTGTGTATTCTGTCCTGTCCAAAGCCTTCCCTGTGGACTCTCTGTGTATTCTGTCCTGTCCTAAGCCTTCCCTTGTGGACTCTCTGTGTATTCTGTCCTGTCCTAAGCCTTCCCTGTGGACTCTCTGTGTATTCTGTCCTGTCCTAAGCCTTCCCTGTGTACTCTCTGTGTATTCTGTCCTGTCCTAAGCCTTCCCTGTGGACTCTCTGTGTATTCTGTCCTAAGCCTTCCCTGTGTACTCTCTGTGTATTCTGTCCTGTCCTAAGACTTCCCTGTGGACTTTCTGTGTATTCTGTCCTGTCCTAAGCCTTCCCTGTGGACTCTCTGTGTATTCTGCCCTGTCCAAAGCCTTCCCTGTGGACTCTCTGTGTATTCTGTCCTGTCCTATGCCTTCCCCATGGACTCTCTGTGTATTCTGTCCTGTCCTAAGCCTTCCCTATGGACTCTCTGTGTATTCTGTCCTGTCCTAAGCCTTCCCTATGGACTATCTGTGTATTCTGTACTGTCCTAAGCCTTCCCCGTGGACTCTCTGTGTATTCTGTCCTGTCCTAAGCCTTCCCTGTGGACTCTCTGTGTATTCTGTCCTGTCCTAAGCCTTCCCTGTGGACTCTCTGTGTATTCTGTCCTGTCCTAATCCTTCCCTGTGGACTCTCTGTGTATTCTGTCCTGTCCTAAGCCTTCCCTGTGTACTCTCTGTGTATTTTGTCCTGTCCTAAGCCTTCCCTGTGGACTCTCTCTGTATTCTGTATTAAGCCTTCCATGTGTACTCTCTGTGTATTCTGTCCTGTCCTAAGCCTTCCCTGTGGACTCTCTGTGTATTCTGTCCTGTCCTAAGCCTTCCCTGTGGACTCTCTGTGTATTCTGCCCTGTCCAAAGCCTTCCCTGTGGACTCTCTGTGTATTCTGTCCTGTCCTATGCCTTCCCCATGGACTCTCTGTGTATTCTGTCCTGTCCTAAGCCTTCCCTATGGACTCTCTGTGTATTCTGTCCTGTCCTAAGCCTTCCCTATGGACTTTCTGTGTATTCTGTACTGTCCTAAGCCTTCCCTGTGGACTCTCTGTGTATTCTGTCCTGTCCTAAGCCTTCCCTGTGGACTCTCTGTGTATTCTGTCCTGCCCTAAGCCTTCCCCATTGACTCTCTGTGTATTCTGTCCTGTCCTATGCCTTCCCCATTGACTCTTTGTGTATTCTGTCCTGTCCAAAGCCTTCCCTGTGGACTCTCTGTGTATTCTGTCCTGTCCTAAGCCTTCCCTTGTGGACTCTCTGTGTATTCTGTCCTGTCCTAAGCCTTCCCTGTGGACTCTCTGTGTATTCTGTCCTGTCCTAAGCCTTCCCTGTGTACTCTCTGTGTATTCTGTCCTGTCCTAAGCCTTCCCTGTGGACTCTCTGTGTATTCTGTCCTAAGCCTTCCCTGTGTACTCTCTGTGTATTCTGTCCTGTCCTAAGACTTCCCTGTGGACTTTCTGTGTATTCTGTCCTGTCCTAAGCCTTCCCCGTGGACTCTCTGTGTATTCTGCCCTGTCCAAAGCCTTCCCTGTGGACTCTCTGTGTATTCTGTCCTGTCCTATGCCTTCCCCATGGACTCTCTGTGTATTCTGTCCTGTCCTAAGCCTTCCCTATGGACTCTCTGTGTATTCTGTCCTGTCCTAAGCCTTCCCTATGGACTATCTGTGTATTCTGTACTGTCCTAAGCCTTCCCTGTGGACTCTCTGTGTATTCTGTCCTGTCCTAAGCCTTCCCTGTGGACTCTCTGTGTATTCTGTCCTGTCCTAAGCCTTCCCTGTGGACTCTCTGTGTATTCTGTCCTGTCCTAAGCCTTCCCTGTGTACTCTCTGTGTATTTTGTCCTGTCCTAAGCCTTCCCTGTGGACTCTCTCTGTATTCTGTCCTAAGCCTTCCCTGTGTATTCTCTGTGTATTCTGTCCTGTCCTAAGCCTTCCCTGTGGACTCTCTGTGTATTCTGTCCTGTCCTAAGCCTTCCCTGTGGACTCTCTGTGTATTCTGCCCTGTCCAAAGCCTTCCCTGTGGACTCTCTGTGTATTCTGTCCTGTCCTATGCCTTCCCCATGGACTCTCTGTGTATTCTGTCCTGTCCTAAGCCTTCCCTATGGACTCTCTGTGTATTCTGTCCTGTCCTAAGCCTTCCCTATGGACTTTCTGTGTATTCTGTACTGTCCTAAGCCTTCCCTGTGGACTCTCTGTGTATTCTGTCCTGTCCTAAGCCTTCCCTGTGGACTCTCTGTGTATTCTGTCCTGTCCTAAGCCTTCCCTGTGGACTCTCTGTGTATTCTGTCCTGTCCTAAGCCTTCCCTGTGGACTCGCTGTGTATTCTGTCCTGTCCTAAGCCTTCCCTATGGACTATCTGTGTATTCTGTCCTGTCATAAGCCTTCCCTATGGACTCTCTGTGTATTCTGTCCTGTCCTAAGCCTTCCCTGTGGACTCTCTGTGTATTCTGTCCTGTCCTAAGCCTTCCCTATGGACTCTCTGTGTATTCTGTCCTGTCCTAAGCCTTCCATGTGGACTCTCTGTGTATTCTGTCCTGTCCTAAGCCTTCCCTGTGGACTCTCTGTGTATTCTGTCCTGTCCTAAGCCTTCCCTGTGGACTCTCTGTGTATTCTGTCCTGTCCTAAGCCTTCCCCATTGAATCTCTGTGTTTTCTGCCCTGTCCTAAGCCTTCCCTATGGACTCTCTGTGTATTCTGTCCTGTCCTAAGCCTTCCCCATTGACTCTCTGTGTATTCTGCCCTGTCCTAAGCCTTCCTTATGGACTCTCTATGTATTCTGTCCTGTCCTAAGCCTTCCCTATGGACTCTCTGTGTATTCTGTCCTGCCCTAAGCCTTCCCCATTGACTCTCTGTGTATTCTGCCCTGTCCTAAGCCTTCCCTATGGACTCTCTGTGTATTCTGTCCTGTCCTAAGCCTTCCATGTGGACTCTCTATGTATTCTGTCCTGCCCTAAGCCTTCCCCATTGACTCTCTGTGTATTCTGTCCTCTCATATGCCTTCCCCATTGACTCTCTGTGTATTCTGTCCTGTCCTAAGCCTTCCCTATGTACTCTCTGTGTATTCTGTCCTGTCCAAAGCCTTCCCTATGGACTCTCTGTGTATTCTGTCCTGTCCTATGCCTTCCCAATTTACTCTCTGTGTATTCTGTCCTGTCCTATGCCTTCCCTATGGACTCTCTGTATATTCTGTCCTGTCCTAAGCCTTCCCCATTGACTCTCTGTGTATTCTGTCCTGTCCTAAGCCTTCCCTGTGGACTCTCTGTGTATTCTGACCTGTCCTAAGCCTTCCTTGTGGACTCTCTGTGTATTCTGTCCTGTCCTATGCCTTCCCCATGGACTCTCTGTGTATTCTGTCCTGTCCTATGCCTTCCCCATGGACTCTCTGTGTATTCTGTCCTGTCCTAAGCCTTCCCTATGGACTCTCTGTGTATTCTGTCCTGTCCTAAGCCTTCCCTATGGACTCTCTGTGTATTCTGTCCTGTCCTAAGCCTTCTCCATTGACTCTCTGTGCATTCTGTCCTGTCCTAAGCCTTCCCTATGGACTATCTGTGTATTATGTCCTGTCCTAAGCCTTCCCTATGGACTCTCTGTGTATTCTGTCCTGTCCTAAGCCTTCCCTGTGGACTCTCTGTGTATTCTGTCCTGTCCTAAGCCTTCCCTATGGACTCTCTGTGTATTCTGTCCTGTCCTAAGCCTTCCCTGTGGACTCTCTGTGTATTCTGTCCTGTCCTAAGCCTTCCCTATGTACTCTCTGTGTATTCTGTCCTGTCCTATGCCTTCCCTGTGGACTCTCTGTGTATTCTGTCCTGTCCTAAGCCTTCCCTATGTACTCTCTGTGTATTCTGTCCTGTCCTATGCCTTCCCTGTGGACTCTCTGTGTATTCTGTCCTGTCCTAAGCCTTCCCTATGGACTCTCTGTGTATTCTGTCCTGTCCTAAGCCTTCCCTATGGACTCTCTGTGTATTCTGTCCTGTCCTAAGCCTTCCCTATGGACTCTCTGTGTATTCTGTCCTGTCCTAAGCCTTCCCTATGGACTCTCTGTGTATTCTGTCCTGTCCTATGCCTTCCCTGTGGACTCTCTGTGTATTCTGTCCTGTCCTAAGCCTTCCCTATGTACTCTCTGTGTATTCTGTCCTGTCCTATGCCTTCCCTGTGGACTCTCTGTGTATTCTGTCCTGTCCTAAGCCTTCCCTATGGACTCTCTGTGTATTCTGTCCTGTCCTAAGCCTTCCCTATGGACTCTCTGTGTATTCTGTCCTGTCCTAAGCCTTCCCTATGGACTCTCTGTGTATTCTGTCCTGTCCTAAGCCTTCCCTATGGACTCTCTGTGTATTCTGTCCTGTCCTATGCCTTCCCTGTGGACTCTCTGTGTATTCTGTCCTGTCCTATGCCTTCCCTGTGGACTCTCTGTGTATTCTGTCCTGTCCTAAGCCTTCCCTATGGACTCTCTGTGTACACAACAACAACAGCAACAGAGTAAATACATGTCAATTGGGTTCCATCTTCTCCCGAAAAGGTCATTTGGTGTCATAACCCCAATTTTCCAGGTAGGCCTCCAATACGCATTAGTGTCCTGACAATCTCCAGGGCAGCCGTGAAAGGAATGAGGAAGAGGGAGCGAGTCCATTCACTGTCAAGCCCCAATTAAAATGAACGCATTGGAACAGCAGCAGGCCTAGCCATCTCCTCATTGGTTATCAGGGGGAGAGACCTTTAGCTTCTTGTGTGTGTGTGTGTGTGTGTGTGTGTGTGTGTGTGTGTGTGTGTGTGTGTGTGTGTGTGTGTGTGTGTGTGTGCGTGTGCGCGCTACGGGGAAAAGACCTTTAGCTCTATCTACCACGGTTGTTTGTTTCTGGTTTCCTCTCTCCATCCAATGACCCACATAGCGCTGAGTCAACGCAGTAACACACGATGTTCCAGGAGGTTTTATGTCTCGTACGACCCCTGACCTTTATGACTTCCTCTCAGCAGTGTTTCCTAGTTGACATACCAATAGGCTCAGATCTAAATGTTTTTTTTTATTATTATTTTTTTTTTATACAAGCGATGACTATGACTTTACAACGAAAAACATGAATACGTGAATACGTTTTTGGAATTGAGTGTTCGGCAGCTGTTATTTACTCATAAACGTAAAGCACTCATGGAACCTGCTTAGTTTTTGTTGGTTTATAGCTATCATTTTCATACTTGAACAAAACAGATGCATATTTCAGTTCAAGGTGCAACAAGCGGCCAGTATATTATTCTCCTCTAAGAGCCTGTAAAATGACTTTCCCGTCAAGGCTCTCGATCAGCAAAAAAGAGACACTGCCTTGGGCTGTGTCTGAAATGGCACCCTAGTACCCTACGTCGTGCGTAGGTTTTCTGGTCAAAAGTAGTGCACTATATAGGGAGTAGGGTGCCATTTGGGACACACACGGTAGTCTGGAGGAGGATGGCAAAGCAGACCAGATGGCTTTAAGAGGAATGATACCTGCCGTAAGATATAAAGGAATTGAACTTTGAATAAAAATATCTACTGAGATCAAAGTGAGACCATGCGGGCAACAGGTAGGCGGCGTCACAAATGGCTCCCTAGTACCTCTGGGCCCAGGTTCAAAGTGCTGAAATATATAAGGGTGTGTCCCAAATAGATCCCTAGTCCCTCTGGGCCCAGGTTCAAAGTGCTGAAGTATATAAGGGTGTGTCCCAAACGGCTCCCTAGTCCCTCTGGGCCCAGGTTCAAAGTGCTGAAGTATATAAGCGTGTGTCCCAAACGGCTCCCTAGTCCCTCTGGGCCCAGGTTCAAAGTGCTGAAGTATATAAAGGTGTCTCCCAAACGGCTCCCTAGTCCCTCTGGGCCCAGGTTTAAAGTGCTGCAGTGTATAAGGAATAAGGGTACCATTCGGAACGGCCCCAGCCTCACTGTGGGGATACTCCCTCTCCTCCTTGCCTACTTCACTTCCTTCCTGAATTCTTCTTCTTCTTCTCTTATTTCCTTTACTTGTTCATACTTTAATTTCATATGAAGCCCAATTTAACTTGAGGGGAGTACATGGCGTGATGCTCTGATCTAATCCATTAACATTACACTCTCCCTCTCTCCATCCCTCTCTCTATCTCTCTCACTATTCCTCTCTCTATCCCTCCCTCTATCCCTCCCTCTATCCCTCCCTCTATCTCTCTCTCTATCCCTCTCTCTATCCCTCCCTCTATCCCTCCCTCTATCCCTCTCTCTATCCCTCTCTCTATCCCTCCCTCTATGCCTCTATCCCTCCCTCTCTCTATCCCTCCCTCTATCCCTCCCTCTCTCTATCCCTCCCTCTATCCCTCCCTCTATTCCTCCCTATATTCCTCCCTCTATTCCTCCCTCTATCCCTCCCTCTATCCCTCTCTCTATCCCTCCCTCTATCCCTCTATCCCTCCCTCCCTCTATCCCTCCCTCTATCCCTCTCACTATCCCTCCCTATATTCCTCCCTCTATTCCTCCCTCTATCCCTCCCTCTATCCCTCTCACTATCCCTCCCTATATTCCTCCCTCTATTCCTCCCTCTATCCCTCCCTCTATGCCTCTATCCCTCCCTCTCTCTATCCCTCCCTCTATCCCTCCCTCTATTCCTCCCTATATTCCTCCCTCTATTCCTCCCTCTATCCCTCCCTCTATCCCTCCCTCTATGCCTCTATCCCTCCCTCTCTCTATCCCTCCCTCTATCCCTCTCTCTATCCCTCTCTCTATCCCTCCCTCTATCCCTCCCTCTATCCCTCTCTCTATCCCTCTCTCTATCCCTCCCTCTATCCCTCCCTCTATCCCTCTCTCTATCCCTCTCTCTATCCCTCCCTCTATGCCTCTATCCCTCCCTCTCTCTATCCCTCCCTCTATCCCTCCCTCTCTCTATCCCTCTCTCTATCCCTCCCTCTATCCCTCCCTCTATCCCTCCCTCTATGCCTCTATCCCTCTATCCCTCCCTCTATCCCTCCCTCTATCCCTCTCACTATCCCTCCCTCTTTGCCTCCCTCTATTCCTCTCTCTATCTCTCTCACTATCCCTCCCTCTTTGCCTCTCTCTATCCCTCTCACTATCCCTCCCTCTTTGCCTCTCTCTATCCCTCTCACTATCCCTCCCTCTTTGCCTCCCTCTATCCCTCCCTCTATCCCTCCCTCTATGCCTCTATCCCTCTCTCTATCCCTCTCTCTATCCCTCTCACTATCTCTCCCTCTTTGCCTCCCTCTATTCCTCCCTCTATCCCTCTCTCTATCCCTCTCACTATCCCTCCCTCTTTGCCTCTCTCTATCCCTCTCACTATCCCTCCCTCTTTGCCTCCCTCTATCCCTCCCTCTATCCCTCCCTCTATGCCTCTATCCCTCTCTCTATCCCTCTCTCTATCCCTCTCACTATCCCTCCCTCTTTGCCTCCCTCTATTCCTCTCTCTATCCCTCTCACTATCCCTCCCTCTTTGCCTCTCTCTATCCCTCTCACTATCCCTCCCTCTTTGCCTCTCTCTATCCCTCCCTCTATCCCACTCTCTATCTCTCTCTCCCTCTATCCCACTCTCTATCTCTCTCTCTATCCCTCTATCCCTCTCACTATCCCTCTCTCTATCCCTCTCTCTATCCCTCTTTCTATCCCTCTCTCTATCCCTCTCTCTATCCCTCTCTCTATCCCTCTCTCTATTCCTCTCTCTATCCCTCTCTCTATCTCTCCCTCTATCCCTCTCTCTATCCCTCCCTCTATCCCTCTCTCTCTCCCTCTATCCCACTCTCTATCTCTCTCTCTATCCCTCTCGATATCCCTCTCTCTATCCCTCTCTCTATTCCTCTCTCTATCACTCTCTCTATCCCTCTCTCTCTCCCTCTATCCCTCTCTCTCTCCCTCTATCTCTCTCTCTATCACTCTCTCTATCACTCTCTCTATGCCTCTATCCCACTCTCTATCTCTCTCTCTATCCCTCTCTCTATCCCTCTCTCTATCCCTCTCTCTATCCCTCTCTCTATCCCTCTCTCTATCTTTCCCTCTATCACTCTCTCTATTCCTCTCTCTATCCCTCTCACTATCCCTCCCTCTTTGCCTCCCTCTATCCCTCCCTCTATCCCTCCCTCTATCCCTCTCTCTATCCCTCTCTCTATCTCTCCCTCTATCCCTCTCACTATCCCTCCTTCTTTGCCTCCCTCTATCAGTCCCTCTTTGCCTCCCTCTACCCCTCCCTCTACCCCCACAGCCCACCTCCTACAAAGATGGCGTTTTGAAGACTCACCAAGTATGGCCACCGGACTCGCCCAGTAAGGCCAACGGACTCGCCCAGTATGGCCACCGGACTCGCCCAGTGTGGCCACCGGACTCGCCCAGTATGGCCACCGGACTCGCCCAGTATGGCCACCGGACTCACCCAGTATGGCCACCGGACTCACCCAGTATGGCCACCGGACTCGCCCAGTATGGCCACCTGACTTGCCCAGTATGGCCACCTGACTTGCCCAGTATGGCCACCTGACTTGCCCAGTATGGCCACCGGACTCGCCCAGTATGGCCACCGGACTCGCCCAGTATGGCCACCGGACTCGCCCAGTATGGCCACCGGACTCGCCCAGTAGGGCCACCGGACTCACCCAGTATGGCCTGAAGCTAAAACCCAGGTAAACTACTTGGGCCACCAGGTGTCAGAAGGGGGGTAGCGCCTGACCAGGACAAGGTGTGTGTAGTGAAGGACTGGAAGAAGCCAGAAACTCTCTGGGAAAGGAAGTCCTTCCTTGGGTTCTTGGAATACTATAGCTGCTTTGCGAAGGACTTCACATGCTATGCTACACCACTGCACTACCCCCCCCCCCCCCCCCCCCCCCCCCCCCCCCCAGACAAGGTAGGAAGAGGAGGCACAAGCTCAATTGGAATGTATTGGCTCAGAACGTAGGCCTAGGAGATGTATTGGCTCAGAACGTAGGCCTAGGAGATGTATTGGCTCAGAACGTAGACCTAGGAGATGTATTGGCTCAGAACGTAGGCCTAGGAGATGTATTGGCTCAGAACGTAGGCCTAGGAGATGTATTGGCTCAGAACGTAGGCCTAGGAGATGTATTGGCTCAGAACGTAGGCCTAGGAGATGTATTGGCTCAGAACGTAGGCCTAGGAGATGTATTGGCTCAGAACATAGGCCTAGGAGATGTATTGGCTCAGAACGTAGGCCTAGGAGATGTATTGGCTCAGAACGTAGGCCTAGGAGATGTATTGGCTCAGAACGTAGGCCTAGGAGATGTATTGGCTCAGAACGTAGACCTAGGAGATGTATTGGCTCAGAACGTAGACCTAGGAGATGTATTGGCTCAGAACGTAGGCCTAGGAGATGTATTGGCTCAGAACGTAGGCCTAGGAGATGTATTGGCTCAGAACGTAGACCTAGGAGATGTATTGGCTCAGAACATAGGCCTAGGAGATGTATTGGCTCAGAACGTAGACCTAGGAGATGTATTGGCTCAGAACGTAGGCCTAGGAGATGTATTGGCTCAGAACGTAGGCCTAGGAGATGTATTGGCTCAGAACGTAGGCCTAGGAGATGTATTGGCTCAGAACGTAGGCCTAGGAGATGTATTGGCTCAGAACGTAGGCCTAGGAGATGTATTGGCTCAGAACGTAGGCCTAGGAGATGTATTGGCTCAGAACGTAGACCTAGGAGATATATTGGCTCAGAACGTAGGCCTAGGAGATGTATTGGCTCAGAACGTAGGCCTAGGAGATGTATTGGCTCAGAACATAGGCCTAGGAGATGTATTGGCTCAGAACGTAGGCCTAGGAGATGTATTGGCTCAGAACGTAGGCCTAGGAGATGTATTGGCTCAGAACGTAGGCCTAGGAGATGTATTGGCTCAGAACGTAGGTCTAGGAGATGTATTGGCTCAGAACGTAGGCCTAGGAGATGTATTGGCTCAGAACATAGGCCTAGGAGATGTATTGGCTCAGAACGTAGGCCTAGGAGATGTATTGGCTCAGAACATAGGCCTAGGAGATGTATTGGCTCAGAACGTAGGCCTAGGAGATGTATTGGCTCAGAACGTAGGCCTAGGAGATGTATTGGCTCAGAACATAGGCCTAGGAGATGTATTGGCTCAGAACGTAGGTCTAGGAGATGTATTGGCTCAGAACGTAGGCCTAGGAGATGTATTGGCTCAGAACGTAGGCCTAGGAGATGTATTGGCTCAGAACGTAGGCCTAGGAGATGTATTGGCTCAGAACGTAGGCCTAGGAGATGTATTGGCTCAGAACGTAGGCCTAGGAGATGTATTGGCTCAGAACGTAGGCCTAGGAGATGTATTGGCTCAGAACGTAGGCCTAGGAGATGTATTGGCTCAGAACGTAGGCCTAGGAGATGTATTGGCTCAGAACGTAGGCCTAGGAGATGTATTGGCTCAGAACATAGGCCTAGGAGATGTATTGGCTCAGAACGTAGGCCTAGGAGATGTATTGGCTCAGAACGTAGACCTAGGAGATGTATTGGCTCAGAACGTAGGCCTAGGAGATGTATTGGCTCAGAACGTAGACCTAGGAGATGTATTGGCTCAGAACGTAGACCTAGGAGATGTATTGGCTCAGAACGTAGGCCTAGGAGATGTATTGGCTCAGAACGTAGACCTAGGAGATATATTGGCTCAGAACGTAGACCTAGGAGATGTATTGGCTCAGATAGTAGACCTAGGAGATGTATTGGCTCAGAACGTAGACCTAGGAGATGTATTGGCTCAGAACGTAGACCTAGGAGATGTATTGGCTCAGAACGTAGGCCTAGGAGATGTATTGGCTCAGATAGTAGACCTAGGAGATGTATTGGCTCAGAACGTAGGCCTAGGAGATGTATTGGCTCAGAACGTAGGCCTAGGAGATGTATTGGCTCAGATAGTAGACCTAGGAGATGTATTGGCTCAGAACGTAGGCCTAGGAGATGTATTGGCTCAGATAGTAGACCTAGGAGATGTATTGGCTCAGAACGTAGACCTAGGAGATGTATTGGCTCAGAACGTAGGCCTAGGAGATGTATTGGCTCAGATAGTAGACCTAGGAGATGTATTGGCTCAGAACGTAGGCCTAGGAGATGTATTGGCTCAGAACGTAGGCCTAGGAGATGTATTGGCTCAGATAGTAGACCTAGGAGATGTATTGGCTCAGAACGTAGGCCTAGGAGATGTATTGGCTCAGAACGTAGGCCTAGGAGATGTATTGGCTCAGATAGTAGACCTAGGAGATGTATTGGCTCAGAACGTAGGCCTAGGAGATGTATTGGCTCAGAACATAGGTCTAGGAGATGTATTGGCTCAGAACGTAGGCCTAGGAGATGTATTGGCTCAGAACGTAGGCCTAGGAGATGTATTGGCTCAGAACGTAGGCCTAGGAGATGTATTGGCTCAGAACGTAGGCCTAGGAGATGTATTGGCTCAGAACGTAGGCCTAGGAGATGTATTGGCTCAGAACGTAGGCCTAGGAGATGTATTGGCTCAGAACGTAGGCCTAGGAGATGTATTGGCTCAGATAGTAGACCTAGGAGATGTATTGGCTCAGAACGTAGGCCTAGGAGATGTATTGGCTCAGAACGTAGGCCTAGGAGATGTATTGGCTCAGAACGTAGGCCTAGGAGATGTATTGGCTCAGAACGTAGGCCTAGGAGATGTATTGGCTCAGAACGTAGACCTAGGAGATGTATTGGCTCAGAACATAGGTCTAGGAGATGTATTGGCTCAGAACGTAGGCCTAGGAGATATATTGGCTCAGAACGTAGGCCTAGGAGATATATTGGCTCAGAACGTAGGCCTAGGAGATGTATTGGCTCAGAACGTAGGCCTAGGAGATATATTGGCTCAGAACGTAGGCCTAGGAGATGTATTGGCTCAGAACGTAGACCTAGGAGATGTATTGGCTCAGAACATAGGTCTAGGAGATGTATTGGCTCAGAACATAGGCCTAGGAGATGTATTGGCTCAGAACATAGGCCTAGGAGATGTATTGGCTCAGAACGTAGACCTAGGAGATGTATTTGCTCAGAACATAGGCCTAGGAGATGTATTGACTCAGATAGTAGACCTAGGAGATGTATTGGCTCAGAACATAGGCCTAGGAGATGTATTGACTCAGATAGTAGACCTAGGAGATGTATTGGCTCAGAACATAGGCCTAGGAGATGTATTGGATCAGAACGTAGGCCTAGGAGATGTATTGGCTCAGAACGTAGGCCTAGGAGATGTATTGGCTCAGAACGTAGGCCTAGGAGATGGATTGGCTCAGAACGTAGACCTAGGAGATGGATTGGCTCAGAACATAGGCCTAGGAGATGTATTGGCTCAGAACGTAGGCCTAGGAGATGTATTGGCTCAGAACGTAGGCCTAGGAGATGTATTGGCTCAGAACGTAGACCTATGAGATGTTTTTGCCTAGAAGGTAGGCCTAGGAGATGTATTGGCTCAGAACGTAGGCCTAGGAGATGTATTGGCTCAGAACGTAGACCTAGGAGATGTAATGTCTCAGAACGTAGGCCTAGGAGATGTATTGGCTCAGAACCTAGGCCTAGGAGATGTACTGGCTCAGAACGTAGAGGTGGTGACCTGCAGGTGGTGACCTGGAGGGGGTGACCTGGAGGGGGTGACCTGGGGGGGTGACCTAGAGGTGGTGACCTAGAGGTGGTGACCTAGAGGTGGTGACCTGAAGGTGGTGACCTGGACGGGGTTGACCTGGAGGTGGTGACCTGGACGGAGTGCACTGGAGGGGGTGACCTGGAGGGGGTGACCTGGAGGGGGTGACCTGGAGGGGGTGACCTGGAGGTGGTGACCTGGAGGGGGTGACCTGGAGGGGGTGACCTGGAGGTGGTGACCTGGAGGGGGTGACCTGGAGGGGGTGACCTGGAGGTGGTGACCTGGAGGGGGTGACCTGGAGGGGGTGACCTGGAGGGGGTGACCTGGAGGTGGTGACCTGGAGGTGGTGACCTGGAGGTGGTGACCTGGAGGGGGTGACCTGGAGGTGGTGACCTGGAGGTGGTGACCTGAAGGTGGTGACCTGGAGGTGGTGACCTGAAGGTGGTGACCTGGACGGAGTGCACTGGACGGAGTGCACTGGAGGGGGTGACCTAGAGGTGGTGACCTGAAGGTGGTGACCTGGACGGAGTGCACTGGAGGGGGTGACCTAGAGGTGGTGACCTGAAGGTGGTGCCCTGGACGGAGTGCACTGCATAGGGTTGACCTGGAGGGGTTGACCTGGAGGGGTTGACCTGGACGTGGTGACCTAGAGGTGGTGACCTAGAGGTGGTGACTTGGAAGTGGTGACCTGAACGATTTGCGCTGGAGGTGCTGCCGTCGTACTGTGCAGGTGTGGCAGTGGAGGATCCAGAGAGCCCAGAGGATGACGACACCCCAGGATGGACACCCTTGATAGGCATAACAAGACAACAGTGGCAGGAGGCCCAAGGCAAAGATACTGCCCAAGGCAATTAATATTTTACCAACAGAGAGGACGGAGTACAAACAGAATGCCAACGGGCAGTTCCTGCTGTTCTGCAGGTGACGACCGGCTGTGCTTGGCGATTGTGTCTGACATCACAAGATGAAAGACCAAAAGAAACAAGACATTGTCTGCTAGCTGATTGTACCACACAGTCGGAGATCTCAGGTGTGGGAAACGTGCCACGAGACGCCTGACCACCTCATGTGGAAAAGATCCAAAGCCTAATAAACCTGCAGTTCTTTTGGACTTTATTAACGTCCAAACAGCAGCTTGCAGACGATGCTGCCTGCGGAAGACCGGTAAAACACCCCAGAGCACCATTAGTAACCATTACCACCACAGCACCGCTAGAACTTTTTCCAATGGACTTTCTGAAATTTTACCCGTCTTCAGATTAATTTCAGTATGCTCTTGAGCTCACCGACCACTTGGGACCAGTCTGCACCAACTACAGCCAAGATCCTATGGCGCACTGTGATCCAAACCTTTGGCTGTCCAGTCCGTTCTCACACAGATCAGGGCACCAATTTTGAGCTTTTGCAGCTTATCAAGGAACTCTGTAAGCTGTATGGGATAGCCAAGAGCCACACCAGACCCTACCATCCAGCCGGCAATGGTTTGTGTGAGCTCTATAACAGAACCCTTCTGAATTTCCTAGGAACAATGGAAACAGATAAGAAGTTCCACTGGCCACAGTACATGGGAGAGCTGGTCCAGGACAATAACAATAGTATCCATTGCTCCATAGGTCCCCCCCCCCCCCATTACCCTTATGTTTGCCAGACATGCATGGACCTGGTGATGGGAACATGATGGGAAGGGCACCTCCTGCTCCAAACACAACAGAGAATATAATGGAACAACACCACCATGAATTAACCTATGCTTATCAAAAAGCAGTGAAGCAGAAACGGGAGACCTCTCAGAAGACACAAGTGGCTCTTCTACTAACAGGGAAATGGTATGCTTCTGAGGCGACAGGGGGTGAGGGGTCGAGGTAAGCTGCCGAACAAGTGTTAAGAGCACCCATATGTCTCGTAAAACTGTCTAACCCAGAAATCCCAGTGTACGTGCTGAAGTCAAATAACACTGGTAGGGAACAGGTAGTACAGTACATTGGAACTACATTAATACGCCCTGTTGAAACCTCCCTAACGAGTCCTGTAGCTACAGAGCAGTTCCCAACCCCTCGGGTCGTCTTTAACCCTATCCTTAATGTCAAAGCCACAAGAGATAATTTAAGCTAGGCGCATGGTCCAAAAGTGCGGGCACCTCTCGCCGCATATCCTCTATCGTGCCGCAGACAATCGGGATGCAGCAGCATCATCACAATTATATCTCGGAGATCTACGGAAAGTTCCTTGGTCTTCGTGGTATAGTTTCTGCTCTGACCACTGCGGGATCCATATATAGACAGGTGTGTTTCTTTCTAAATCATGTCCAAGCGATTGAATTGTCCACAGGTGGACTCTAATCAAGTTGAAGTGACATCTCAAGGATGATCAAAGGACATTGGATGCACATGAGCTCAATTTGAAGTGTCTATCATGACTCAGGATACATGACCAAGATGCAGACACAGGAGGTGGATGGTTCAGTTCTCAGATCATTTATTATAACACGGTGGTGCAGGCAAAGGGCAGGTCGAGGACAGGCAGAGGTTTTTCAACCAGGTCAGAGTCAAACAGTAACAGGCTCAGGGTCAGGGCAGGCAGAAGTTCATTAACCAGGTCAGAGTCAAACAGTAACAGGCTCAGGGTCAGGGCAGGCAGAAGTTCATTAACCAGGTCAGAGTCAAACAGTAACAGGCTCAGGGTCAGGGCAGGCAGAAGTTCATTAACCAGGTCAGAGTCAAACAGTAACAGGCTCAGGGTCAGGGCAGGCAGAAGTTCATTAACCAGGTCATAGTCAAACAGTAACAGGCTCAGGGTCAGGGCAGGCAGAAGTTCATTAACCAGGTCAGAATCAGGCAGGTGCAGAACGGCAGACAGACTAGTCAGAACGGGGAAAGGCTAGAAACAAAAACAAGAGAGCAGGGAAAAACAGGAAACACGCTGGGAGGACCTGACAAAACAAAACAAACTAGTAACAGACTAACAGAAAATGCAGGTTTAATCCATTTTGAATTGAGGCTCTAACAACAACATCAAAAATGTGTAATAAGTGAAGGAGTATGAATACTTTCTGAAAGCACTGCAGATATATATAGCTTACTTTGTTGTTATAGCGGTGCTATATAACCACTGAGATTGTCTTACCCACATGTATCTTGAGAGTTTGCTGTGAATCGCTGTTTGCTGTGAATCGCTGTTTCCTGTGAATCGCTGTTTGCTGTGAATCGCTGTTTGCTGTGAATCGCTGTTTGCTGTGAATCGCTGTTTGCTGTGAATCGCTGTTTGCTGTGAATCGCTGTTTGCTGTGAATCGCTGTTTGCTGTGAATCGCTGTTTGCTGTGAATCGCTGTTTGCTGTGAATCGCTGTTTGTTCTCTTGTAGGCTGGGATGCCTGTCTACTCTAGACTGAACTGAACTACTTTAACCTGTAGCCTAATCATTGTAATAAACAACTACTATAACCTGTAGCCTAATCATTGTAATAAACAACTACTTTAACCTGTAGCCTAATCATTGTAATAAAGTGTTTCCAATGACATTATCGGTGTGTATTGTGTGATTTTAACAAATGAAGAGTAGGCATTGCCCACTAATTGCCTACAAATTGGCTACTAATTGCCTACACATTGACTACTAATTGCTTACTAATTGTATACTAATTGCCTACTAATTGTCTACTAATTGCCTACTAATTGTCTACTAATTGCCTACACATTGACTACTAATTGCTTACTAATTGTATACTAATTGCCTACTAATTGTCTACTAATTGCCTACTAATTGTCTACTAATTGCCTACTCATTGGAAACACTTAACTTCATCCACCTTTTTTACTACAAAACATAGAAATGTGCTATTTAAACAGTATGTTGATGTTGGGGTGGTGCTGCACATGTTGAAAGTGAAGTAAAAAAAAAAATCTATATTTCCTTTTAAGAACCTGAGGGATTTTACACGTATTACACTAGGCCTCCCTTTCATCCTGACTACACTAGGCCTCCCTTTCATCCTGACTACACTAGGCCTCCCTTTCATCCTGACTACACTAGGCCTCCCTTTCATCCTGACTACACTAGGCCTCCCTTTCGTCCTGACTACACTAGGCCTCCCTTTCATCCTGACTACACTAGGCCTCCCTTTCGTCCTGACTACACTAGGCCTCCCGTTCATCCTGACTACACTAGGCCTCCCTTTCATCCTGACTACACTAGGCCTCCCTTTCATCCTGACTACACTAGGCCTCCCTTTCATCCTGACTACACTAGGCCTCCCTTTCATCCTGACTACACTAGGCCTCCCTTTCATCCTGACTACACTAGGCCTCCCTTTCATCCTGACTACACTAGGCCTCCCTTTCATCCTGACTACACTAGGCCTCCCGTTCATCCTGACTACACTAGGCCTCCCTTTCATCCTGACTACACTAGGCCTCCCTTTCATCCTGACTACACTAGGCCTCCCTTTCATCCTGACTACACTAGGCCTCCCTTTCATCCTGACTACACTAGGCCTCCCTTTCATCCTGACTACACTAGGCCTCCCTTTCATCCTTACTACACTAGGCCTCCCTTTCATCCTGACTACACTAGGCCTCCCTTTCATCCTGACTACACTAGGCCTCCCTTTCATCCTGACTACACTAGGCCTCCCTTTCATCCTGACTACACTTGGCCTCCCTTTCATCCTGACTACACTAGGCCTCCCTTTCATCCTTACTGCACTAGGCCTCCCGTTCATCCTGACTACACTTGGCCTCCCTCCCTCTCCTCTGTGTTGTTCATTATATTCTGTTACACCGTGCTGTTCATTATACATTCTGTTACACCATGCTGTTCATTACATTCTGTTACACCGTGCTGTTCATTACATTCTGTTACACCGTGCTGTTCATTATACATTCTGTTACACCGTGCTGTTCGTTATACATTCTGTTACACCGTGCTGTTCATTACATTCTGTTACACCGTGCTGTTCATTATACATTCTGTTACACCGTGCTGTTCATTATACATTCTGTTACACCGTGCTGTTCATTGTACATTCTGTTACACCGTGCTGTTCATTATACATTCTGTTACACCGTGCTGTTCATTACATTCTGTTACACTGTGCTGTTCATTATACATTCTGTTACACCGTGCTGTTCATTATACATTCTGTTACACCGTGCTGTGCGTTATACATTCTGTTACACCGTGCTGTTCGTTGTACATTCTAGTACACCGTGCTGTTCGTTATACATTCTGTTACACCGTGCTGTTCATTACATTATGTTACACCGTGCTGTTCGTTACATTCTGTTACACCGTGCTGTTCATTACATTCTGTTACACCGCGCTGTTCGTTATACATTCTGTTACACCGCGCTGTTCATTATACATTCTGTAACACCGTGCCGTTCATTATACATTCTGTTACACCGTGCTGTTCATTACATTCTGTTACACCGTGCTGTTCGTTATACATTCTGTTACACCGCGCTGTTCATTATACATTCTGTTACACCGTGCTGTTCATTATACATTCTGTTACACCGTGCTGTTCGTTACATTCTGTTACACCGTGCTGTTCATTACATTCTGTTACACCGTGCTGTTCGTTACGCATTCTGTTACACCGTGCTGTTCATTATACATTCTGTTACACCGTGCTGTTCGTTACATTCTGTTACACCGTGCTGTTCATTACATTCTGTTACACCGCGCTGTTCGTTATACATTCTGTTACACCGTGCTGTTCATTATACATTCTGTAACACCGTGCCGTTCATTATACATTCTGTTACACCGTGCTGTTCGTTACATTCTGTTACACCGTGCTGTTCATTATACATTCTGTTACACCGTGCTGTTCATTACATTCTGTTACACCGTGCTGTTCATTATACATTCTGTTACACCGTGCTGTTCATTATACATTCTGTAACACCGTGCTGTTCATTATACATTCTGTTACACCGTGCTGTTCATTATACATTCTGTTACACCGTGCTGTTCGTTATACATTCTGTTACACCTTCCTGTTCGTTATACATTCTGTTACACCTTCCTGTTCGTTATACATTCTGTTACACCGTGCTGTTCATTATACATTCTGTTACACCGTGCTGTTCGTTATACATTCTGTTACACCTTCCTGTTCGTTATACATTCTGTTACACCGTGCTGTTCATTACATTCTGTTACACCGTGCTGTTCTTTATACATTATGTTACACCGTGCTGTTCGTTATACATTCTGTTACACCGTGCTGTTCATTATACATTCTGTTACACCAGGCTGTTCGTTATATATTCTGTTACACCGTGCTGTTCATTATACATTCTGTTACACCGTGCTGTTCGTTATACATTCTGTTACACCGTGCTGTTCATTACATTATGTTACACCGTGCTGTTCGTTATACATTCTGTTACACCGTGCTGTTCTTTATACATTCTGTTACACCGTGCTGTTCATTATACATTCTGTTACACCGTGCTGTTCATTACATTCTGTTACACCGTGCTGTTCGTTATACATTCTGTTACACCGTGCTGTTCATTATACATTCTGTTACACCGTGCTGTTCATTATACATTCTGTTACACCGTGCTGTTCATTATACATTCTGTTACACCGTGCTGTTCATTACATTCTGTTACATCGTGCTGTTCATTATACATTCTGTTACACCGTGCTGTTCATTATACATTCTGTTACACCGTGCTGTTCGTAACATTCTGTTACACCGTGCTGTTCATTATACATTCTGTTACACCGTGCTGTTCATTATACATTCTGTTACACCGTGCTGTTCATTACATTCTGTTACACCGTGCTGTTCTTTATACATTATGTTACACCGTGCTGTTCGTTATACATTCTGTTACACCGTGCTGTTCATTATACATTCTGTTACACCAGGCTGTTCGTTATATATTCTGTTACACCGTGCTGTTCATTATACATTCTGTTACACCGTGCTGTTCGTTATACATTCTGTTACACCGTGCTGTTCATTACATTATGTTACACCGTGCTGTTCGTTATACATTCTGTTACACCGTGCTGTTCTTTATACATTCTGTTACACCGTGCTGTTCATTATACATTCTGTTACACCGTGCTGTTCGTTATACATTCTGTTACACCGTGCTGTTCATTATACATTCTGTTACACCGTGCTGTTCGTTATACATTCTGTTACACCGCGCTGTTCATTATACATTCTGTTACACCGTGCTGTTCATTATACATTCTGTTACACCGTGCTGTTCATTACATTCTGTTACACCGTGCTGTTCGTTACACATTCTGTTACACCGTGCTGTTCGTTATACATTCTGTTACACCGTGCTGTTCATTACATTCTGTTACACCGTGCTGTTCGTTATACATCCTGTTACACCGTGCTGTTCATTATACATTCTGTTACACCGTGCTGTTCGTTATACATTCTGTTACACATTGCTGTTCATTATACATTCTGTTACACCGTGCTGTTCGTTATACATTCTGTTACACCGCGCTGTTCATTATACATTCTGTTACACCGTGCTGTTCATTATACATTCTGTTACACCGTGCTGTTCGTTACATTCTGTTACACCGTGCTGTTCATTACATTCTGTTACACCGCGCTGTTCGTTATACATTCTGTTACACCGTGCTGTTCATTATACATTCTGTAACACCGTGCCGTTCATTATACATTCTGTTACACCGTGCTGTTCATTACATTCTGTTACACCGTGCTGTTCGTTATACATTCTGTTACACCGTGCTGTTCGTTATACATTCTGTTACGCCGTGCTGTTCATTATACATTCTGTTACACTGTGTTGTTCATTATACATTCTGTTACACCGTGCTGTTTATAATACATTCTGTTACACCGTGCTGTTCATTATACATTCTGTTTCACCGTGCTGTTCATTATACATTCTGTTACACCATGCTGTTCATTACATTCTGTTACACCGTGCTGTTCATTATACATTCTGTTACACCGTGCTGTTCATTATACATTCTGTTACACCGTGCTGTTCATTACATTCTGTTACACCGTGCTGTTCATTACATTCTGTTACACCGTGCTGTTCGTTATTCATTCTGTTACACCTTCCTGTTCGTTATACATTCTGTTACACCGTGCTGTTCATTATACATTCTGTTACACCGTGCTGTTCATTACATTCTGTTACACCGTAATGTTTGTTATAACATTCTGTTACACCGTGCTGTTCATTATACATTCTGTTACACCGTGCTGTTCATTATACATTCTGTTACACCGTGCTGTTCATTACATTCTATTACACCGTGCTGTTCATTATACATTCTGTTACACCGTGCTGTTCATTATACATTCTGTTACACCGTGCTGTTCATTACATTCTGTTACATCGTGCTGTTCATTATACATTCTGTTACACCGTGCTGTTCATTATACATTCTGTTACACCGTGCTGTTCGTAACATTCTGTTACACCGTGCTGTTCATTATACATTCTGTTACACCGTGCTGTTCATTATACATTCTGTTACACCGTGCTGTTCATTACATTCTGTTACACCGTGCTGTTCTTTATACATTATGTTACACCGTGCTGTTCGTTATACATTCTGTTACACCGTGCTGTTCATTATACATTCTGTTACACCAGGCTGTTCGTTATATATTCTGTTACACCGTGCTGTTCATTATACATTCTGTTACACCGTGCTGTTCGTTATACATTCTGTTACACCGTGCTGTTCATTACATTATGTTACACCGTGCTGTTCGTTATACATTCTGTTACACCGTGCTGTTCTTTATACATTCTGTTACACCGTGCTGTTCATTATACATTCTGTTACACCGTGCTGTTCGTTATACATTCTGTTACACCGTGCTGTTCATTATACATTCTGTTACACCGTGCTGTTCGTTATACATTCTGTTACACCGCGCTGTTCATTATACATTCTGTTACACCGTGCTGTTCATTATACATTCTGTTACACCGTGCTGTTCATTACATTCTGTTACACCGTGCTGTTCGTTACACATTCTGTTACACCGTGCTGTTCGTTATACATTCTGTTACACCGTGCTGTTCATTACATTCTGTTACACCGTGCTGTTCGTTATACATCCTGTTACACCGTGCTGTTCATTATACATTCTGTTACACCGTGCTGTTCGTTATACATTCTGTTACACATTGCTGTTCATTATACATTCTGTTACACCGTGCTGTTCGTTATACATTCTGTTACACCGCGCTGTTCATTATACATTCTGTTACACCGTGCTGTTCATTATACATTCTGTTACACCGTGCTGTTCGTTACATTCTGTTACACCGTGCTGTTCATTACATTCTGTTACACCGCGCTGTTCGTTATACATTCTGTTACACCGTGCTGTTCATTATACATTCTGTAACACCGTGCCGTTCATTATACATTCTGTTACACCGTGCTGTTCATTACATTCTGTTACACCGTGCTGTTCGTTATACATTCTGTTACACCGTGCTGTTCGTTATACATTCTGTTACGCCGTGCTGTTCATTATACATTCTGTTACACTGTGTTGTTCATTATACATTCTGTTACACCGTGCTGTTTATAATACATTCTGTTACACCGTGCTGTTCATTATACATTCTGTTTCACCGTGCTGTTCATTATACATTCTGTTACACCATGCTGTTCATTACATTCTGTTACACCGTGCTGTTCATTATACATTCTGTTACACCGTGCTGTTCATTATACATTCTGTTACACCGTGCTGTTCATTACATTCTGTTACACCGTGCTGTTCATTACATTCTGTTACACCGTGCTGTTCGTTATTCATTCTGTTACACCTTCCTGTTCGTTATACATTCTGTTACACCGTGCTGTTCATTATACATTCTGTTACACCGTGCTGTTCATTACATTCTGTTACACCGTAATGTTTGTTATAACATTCTGTTACACCGTGCTGTTCATTATACATTCTGTTACACCGTGCTGTTCATTATACATTCTGTTACACCGTGCTGTTCATTACATTCTATTACACCGTGCTGTTCTTTATACATTCTGTTACACCGTGCTGTTCGTTATACATTCTATTACATCGTGCTGTTCGTTATACATTCTGTTACACCGTGCTGTTCATTATACATTCTGTTACACCGTGCTGTTCATTATACATTCTGTTACACCGTGCTGTTCATTATACATTCTGTTACACCGTGCTGTTCATTATACATTCTGTTACACCGTGCTGTTCATTATACATTCTGTTACACCGTGCTGTTCATTACATTCTGTTACACTGTGCTGCTCATTATACATTCTGTTACACCGTGCTGTTCATTATACATTCTGTTACACCGTGCTGTTCATTATACATTCTGTTACACCGTGCTGTTCATTATACATTCTGTTACACCGTGCTGTTCATTATACATTCTGTTACACCGTGCTGTTCGTTCTACATTCTGTTACACCGTGCTGTTCATTATACATTCTGTTACACCGTGCTGTTCGTTATACATTCTGTTACACCAGGCTGTTCGTTATATATTCTGTTACACCGTGCTGTTCATTATACATTCTGTTACACCGTGCTGTTCGTTATACATTCTGTTACACCATGCTGTTCATTACATTATGTTACACCGTGCTGTTCGTTATACATTCTGTTACACCGTGCTGTTCTTTATACATTCTGTTACACCGTGCTGTTCATTATACATTCTGTTACACCGTGCTGTTCGTTATACATTCTGTTACACCGTGCTGTTCGTTATACATTCTGTTACACCGTGCTGTTCATTACATTCTGTTACACCGTGCTGTTCATTACATTCTGTTACACCGTGCTGTTCGTTATACATTCTGTTACACCGTGCTGTTCGTTACACATTCTGTTACACCGTGCTGTTCGTTACACATTCTGTTACACCGTGCTGTTCGTTATACATTCTGTTACACCGTGCTGTTCGTTACACATTCTGTTACACCGTGCTGTTCGTTATACATTCTGTTACACCGTGCTGTTCGTTACACATTCTGTTACACCGTGCTGTTCGTTACACATTCTGTTACACCGTGCTGTTCGTTATACATTCTGTTACACCGTGCTGTTCGTTACACATTCTGTTACACCGTGCTGTTCGTTATACATTCTGTTACACCGTGCTGTTCATTACATTCTGTTACACCGTGCTGTTCGTTATACATCCTTTTACACCGTGCTGTTCGTTATACATTCTGTTACACCGTGCTGTTCATTATACATTCTGTTACACCGTGCTGTTCATTACATTCTGTTACATCGTGCTGTTCATTATACATTCTGTTACACCGTGCTGTTCATTATACATTCTGTTACACCGTGCTGTTCATTACATTCTGTTACACCGTGCTGTTCATTATACATTCTGTTACACCGTGCTGTTCATTATACATTCTGTTACACCGTGCTGTTCATTACATTCTGTTACACCGTGCTGTTCTTTATACATTCTGTTACACCGTGCTGTTCGTTATACATTCTGTTACACCGTGCTGTTCGTTACACATTCTGTTACACCGTGCTGTTCGTTATACATTCTGTTACACCGTGCTGTTCGTTATACATTCTGTTACACCGTGCTGTTCGTTACACATTCTGTTACACCGTGCTGTTCGTTATACATTCTGTTACACCGTGCTGTTCATTACATTCTGTTACACCGCGCTGTTCATTATACATTCTGTTACACCGTGCTGTTCATTATACTTTCTGTTACACCGTGCTGTTCATTACATTCTGTTACACCGTGCTGTTCGTTATACATCCTGTTACACCGTGCTGTTCGTTATACATTCTGTTACACCGCGCTGTTCGTTATACATTCTGTTACACCGTGCTGTTCATTATACATTCTGTTACACCGTGCTGTTCGTTATACATTCTGTTACACCGTGCTGTTCATTATACATTCTGTTACACCGTGCTGTTCGTTATACATCCTGTTACACCGTGCTGTTCGTTATACATTCTGTTACACCGTGCTGTTCATTATACATTCTGTTACACCGTGCTGTTCGTTATACATTCTGTTACACCGCGCTGTTCGTTATACATTCTAGTACACCGTGCTGTTCGTTATACATTCTGTTACACCGTGCTGTTCATTATACATTCTGTTACACCGTGCTGTTCGTTATACATTCTGTTACACCGTGCTGTTCATTACATTCTGTTACACCGTGCTGTTCATTACATTCTGTTACACCGTGCTGTTCGTTATACATTCTGTTACACCGTGCTGTTCGTTATACATTCTGTTACACCGTGCTGTTCTTTATACATTCTGTTACACCGTGCTGTTCATTATACATTCTGTTACACCGTGCTGTTCATTACATTCTGTTACACCGTGCTGTTCGTTATACATTCTGTTACACCGTGCTGTTTATTATACATTCTGTTACACCGTGCTGTTCGTTATACATTCTGTTACACCGTGCTGTTCATTATACATTCTGTTACACCGTGCTGTTCGTTATACATTCTGTTACACCGTGCTGTTCGTTATACATTCTGTTACACCGTGCTGTTTATTATACATTCTGTTACACCGTGCTGTTCGTTATACATTCTGTTACACCGTGCTGTTCATTACATTCTGTTACACCGTGCTGTTCATTACATTCTGTTACACCGTGCTGTTTATTATACATTCTGTTACACCGTGCTGTTCATTATACATTCTGTTACACCGTGCTGTTCATTATACATTCTGTTACACCATGCTGTTCATTACATTCTGTTACATCGTGCTGTTCATTATACATTCTGTTACACCGTGCTGTTCATTATACATTCTGTTACACCGTGCTGTTCATTATACATTTTGTTACACCGTGCTGTTCGTTATACATTCTGTTACACCGTGCTGTTCGTTATACATTCTGTTACACCGTGCTGTTCATTATACATTCTGTTACACCGTGCTGTTCGTTATACATTCTGTTGCATCGTGCTGTTCGTTATACATTCTGTTACACCGTGCTGTTCGTTATACATTCTGTTACACCGTGCTGTTCATTATACATTCTGTTACACCGTGCTGTTCATTATACATTCTGTTACACCGTGCTGTTCGTTATACATTCTGTTACACCGTGCTGTTCATTATACATTCTGTTACACCGTGCTGTTCATTACATTCTGTTACACCGCGCTGTTCGTTATACATTCTGTTACACCGTGCTGTTCATTACATTCTGTTACACCGTGCTGTTCATTACATTCTGTTACACCGTGCTGTTCATTATACATTCTATTACACCGTGCTGTTCGTTATACATTCTGTTACACCGTGCTGTTCATTATACATTCTGTTACACCGTGCTGTTCATTATACATTCTGTTACACCGTGCTGTTCATTATACATTCTGTTACACCGTGCTGTTCATTACATTCTGTTACACCGTGCTGTTCGTTATACATTCCGTTACACCGCGCTGTTCATTATACATTCTGTTACACCGTGCTGTTCATTATACATTCTGTTACACCGTGCTGTTCGTTATACATTCTGTTACACCGTGCTGTTCATTATACATTCTGTTACACCGTGCTGTTCATTATACATTCTGTTACAACGCGCTGTTCATTATACATTCTGTTACACCGCGCTGTTCATTATACATTCTGTTACACCGTGCTGTTCATTACATTCTGTTACACCGTGCTGTTCATTATACATTCTGTTACACCGTGCTGTTCGTTATACATTCTGTTACACCGTACTGTTCATTATACATTCTGTTACACCGTGCTGTTCATTACATTATGTTACACCGTGCTGTTCGTTATACATTCTGTTACACCGTGCTGTTCATTATACATTCTGTTACACCGTGCTGTTCGTTATACATTCTGTTACACCGTGCTGTTCGTTATACATTCTGTTACACCGTGCTGTTCATTACATTCTGTTACACCGTGCTGTTCATTACATTCTGTTACACCGTGCTGTTCGTTATACATTCTGTTACACCGTGCTGTTCGTTACACATTCTGTTACACCGTGCTGTTCGTTACACATTCTGTTACACCGTGCTGTTCGTTATACATTCTGTTACACCGTGCTGTTCATTACACATTCTGTTACACCGTGCTGTTCGTTATACATTCTGTTACACCGTGCTGTTCGTTACACATTCTGTTACACCGTGCTGTTCGTTACACATTCTGTTACACCGTGCTGTTCGTTATACATTCTGTTACACCGTGCTGTTCGTTACACATTCTGTTACACCGTGCTGTTCGTTATACATTCTGTTACACCGTGCTGTTCATTACATTCTGTTACACCGTGCTGTTCGTTATACATCCTGTTACACCGTGCTGTTCGTTATACATTCTGTTACACCGTGCTGTTCATTATACATTCTGTTACACCGTGCTGTTCATTATACATTCTGTTACACCGTGCTGTTCATTACATTCTGTTACATCGTGCTGTTCATTATACATTCTGTTACACCGTGCTGTTCATTATACATTCTGTTACACCGTGCTGTTCATTACATTCTGTTACACCGTGCTGTTCATTATACATTCTGTTACACCGTGCTGTTCATTATACATTCTGTTACACCGTGCTGTTCATTACATTCTGTTACACCGTGCTGTTCTTTATACATTCTGTTACACCGTGCTGTTCGTTATACATTCTGTTACACCGTGCTGTTCGTTACACATTCTGTTACACCGTGCTGTTCGTTATACATTCTGTTACACCGTGCTGTTCGTTACACATTCTGTTACACTGTGCTGTTCGTTACACATTCTGTTACATCGTGCTGTTCGTTATACATTCTGTTACACCGTGCTGTTCGTTACACATTCTGTTACACCGTGCTATTCGTTATACATTCTGTTACACCGTGCTGTTCGTTATACATTCTGTTACACCGTGCTGTTCTTTGTACATTCTGTTACACCGTGCTGTTCATTATACATTCTGTTACACCGTGCTGTTCATTACATTCTGTTACACCGTGCTGTTCGTTATACATTCTGTTACACCGTGCTGTTCATTATACATTCTGTTACACCGTGCTGTTCATTATACATTCTGTTACACCATGCTGTTCATTACATTCTGTTACATCGTGCTGTTCATTATACATTCTGTTACACCGTGCTGTTCATTATACATTCTGTTACACCGTGCTGTTCATTATACATTTTGTTACATCGTGCTGTTCATTATACATTCTGTTACACCGTGCTGTTCATTATACATTCTGTTACACCGTGCTGTTCATTATACATTCTGTTACACCGTGCTGTTCATTATACATTTTGTTACACCGTGCTGTTCGTTATACATTCTGTTACACCGTGCTGTTCGTTATACATTCTGTTACACCGTGCTGTTCATTATACATTCTGTTACACCGTGCTGTTCATTACATTCTGTTACACCGTGCTGTTCGTTATACATTCTGTTACACCGTGCTGTTTATTATACATTCTGTTACACCGTGCTGTTCGTTATACATTCTGTTACACCGTGCTGTTCATTATACATTCTGTTACACCGTGCTGTTCGTTATACATTCTGTTACACCGTGCTGTTCGTTATACATTCTGTTACACCGTGCTGTTTATTATACATTCTGTTACACCGTGCTGTTCGTTATACATTCTGTTACACCGTGCTGTTCATTACATTCTGTTACACCGTGCTGTTCATTACATTCTGTTACACCGTGCTGTTTATTATACATTCTGTTACACCGTGCTGTTCATTATACATTCTGTTACACCGTGCTGTTCATTATACATTCTGTTACACCATGCTGTTCATTACATTCTGTTACATCGTGCTGTTCATTATACATTCTGTTACACCGTGCTGTTCATTATACATTCTGTTACACCGTGCTGTTCATTATACATTTTGTTACACCGTGCTGTTCGTTATACATTCTGTTACACCGTGCTGTTCGTTATACATTCTGTTACACCGTGCTGTTCATTATACATTCTGTTACACCGTGCTGTTCGTTATACATTCTGTTGCATCGTGCTGTTCGTTATACATTCTGTTACACCGTGCTGTTCGTTATACATTCTGTTACACCGTGCTGTTCATTATACATTCTGTTACACCGTGCTGTTCATTATACATTCTGTTACACCGTGCTGTTCGTTATACATTCTGTTACACCGTGCTGTTCATTATACATTCTGTTACACCGTGCTGTTCATTACATTCTGTTACACCGCGCTGTTCGTTATACATTCTGTTACACCGTGCTGTTCATTACATTCTGTTACACCGTGCTGTTCATTACATTCTGTTACACCGTGCTGTTCATTATACATTCTATTACACCGTGCTGTTCGTTATACATTCTGTTACACCGTGCTGTTCATTATACATTCTGTTACACCGTGCTGTTCATTATACATTCTGTTACACCGTGCTGTTCATTATACATTCTGTTACACCGTGCTGTTCATTACATTCTGTTACACCGTGCTGTTCGTTATACATTCCGTTACACCGCGCTGTTCATTATACATTCTGTTACACCGTGCTGTTCATTATACATTCTGTTACACCGTGCTGTTCGTTATACATTCTGTTACACCGTGCTGTTCATTATACATTCTGTTACACCGTGCTGTTCATTATACATTCTGTTACAACGCGCTGTTCATTATACATTCTGTTACACCGCGCTGTTCATTATACATTCTGTTACACCGTGCTGTTCATTACATTCTGTTACACCGTGCTGTTCGTTATACATTCTGTTACACCGTGCTGTTCGTTACACATTCTGTTACACCGTGCTGTTCGTTATACATTCTGTTACACCGTGCTGTTCGTTACACATTCTGTTACACTGTGCTGTTCGTTACACATTCTGTTACATCGTGCTGTTCGTTATACATTCTGTTACACCGTGCTGTTCGTTACACATTCTGTTACACCGTGCTATTCGTTATACATTCTGTTACACCGTGCTGTTCGTTATACATTCTGTTACACCGTGCTGTTCTTTGTACATTCTGTTACACCGTGCTGTTCATTATACATTCTGTTACACCGTGCTGTTCATTACATTCTGTTACACCGTGCTGTTCGTTATACATTCTGTTACACCGTGCTGTTCATTATACATTCTGTTACACCGTGCTGTTCATTATACATTCTGTTACACCATGCTGTTCATTACATTCTGTTACATCGTGCTGTTCATTATACATTCTGTTACACCGTGCTGTTCATTATACATTCTGTTACACCGTGCTGTTCATTATACATTTTGTTACATCGTGCTGTTCATTATACATTCTGTTACACCGTGCTGTTCATTATACATTCTGTTACACCGTGCTGTTCATTATACATTCTGTTACACCGTGCTGTTCATTATACATTTTGTTACACCGTGCTGTTCGTTATACATTCTGTTACACCGTGCTGTTCGTTATACATTCTGTTACACCGTGCTGTTCATTATACATTCTGTTACACCGTGCTGTTCATTACATTCTGTTACACCGTGCTGTTCGTTATACATTCTGTTACACCGTGCTGTTTATTATACATTCTGTTACACCGTGCTGTTCGTTATACATTCTGTTACACCGTGCTGTTCATTATACATTCTGTTACACCGTGCTGTTCGTTATACATTCTGTTACACCGTGCTGTTCGTTATACATTCTGTTACACCGTGCTGTTTATTATACATTCTGTTACACCGTGCTGTTCGTTATACATTCTGTTACACCGTGCTGTTCATTACATTCTGTTACACCGTGCTGTTCATTACATTCTGTTACACCGTGCTGTTTATTATACATTCTGTTACACCGTGCTGTTCATTATACATTCTGTTACACCGTGCTGTTCATTATACATTCTGTTACACCATGCTGTTCATTACATTCTGTTACATCGTGCTGTTCATTATACATTCTGTTACACCGTGCTGTTCATTATACATTCTGTTACACCGTGCTGTTCATTATACATTTTGTTACACCGTGCTGTTCGTTATACATTCTGTTACACCGTGCTGTTCGTTATACATTCTGTTACACCGTGCTGTTCATTATACATTCTGTTACACCGTGCTGTTCGTTATACATTCTGTTGCATCGTGCTGTTCGTTATACATTCTGTTACACCGTGCTGTTCGTTATACATTCTGTTACACCGTGCTGTTCATTATACATTCTGTTACACCGTGCTGTTCATTATACATTCTGTTACACCGTGCTGTTCGTTATACATTCTGTTACACCGTGCTGTTCATTATACATTCTGTTACACCGTGCTGTTCATTACATTCTGTTACACCGCGCTGTTCGTTATACATTCTGTTACACCGTGCTGTTCATTACATTCTGTTACACCGTGCTGTTCATTACATTCTGTTACACCGTGCTGTTCATTATACATTCTATTACACCGTGCTGTTCGTTATACATTCTGTTACACCGTGCTGTTCATTATACATTCTGTTACACCGTGCTGTTCATTATACATTCTGTTACACCGTGCTGTTCATTATACATTCTGTTACACCGTGCTGTTCATTACATTCTGTTACACCGTGCTGTTCGTTATACATTCCGTTACACCGCGCTGTTCATTATACATTCTGTTACACCGTGCTGTTCATTATACATTCTGTTACACCGTGCTGTTCGTTATACATTCTGTTACACCGTGCTGTTCATTATACATTCTGTTACACCGTGCTGTTCATTATACATTCTGTTACAACGCGCTGTTCATTATACATTCTGTTACACCGCGCTGTTCATTATACATTCTGTTACACCGTGCTGTTCATTACATTCTGTTACACCGTGCTGTTCATTATACATTCTGTTACACCGTGCTGTTCGTTATACATTCTGTTACACCGTACTGTTCATTATACATTCTGTTACACCGTGCTGTTCATTACATTATGTTACACCGTGCTGTTCGTTATACATTCTGTTACACCGTGCTGTTCATTATACATTCTGTTACACCGTGCTGTTCGTTATACATTCTGTTACACCGTGCTGTTCGTTATACATTCTGTTACACCGTGCTGTTCATTACATTCTGTTACACCGTGCTGTTCATTACATTCTGTTACACCGTGCTGTTCGTTATACATTCTGTTACACCGTGCTGTTCGTTACACATTCTGTTACACCGTGCTGTTCGTTACACATTCTGTTACACCGTGCTGTTCGTTATACATTCTGTTACACCGTGCTGTTCGTTACACATTCTGTTACACCGTGCTGTTCGTTATACATTCTGTTACACCGTGCTGTTCGTTACACATTCTGTTACACCGTGCTGTTCGTTACACATTCTGTTACACCGTGCTGTTCGTTATACATTCTGTTACACCGTGCTGTTCGTTACACATTCTGTTACACCGTGCTGTTCGTTATACATTCTGTTACACCGTGCTGTTCATTACATTCTGTTACACCGTGCTGTTCGTTATACATCCTGTTACACCGTGCTGTTCGTTATACATTCTGTTACACCGTGCTGTTCATTATACATTCTGTTACACCGTGCTGTTCATTATACATTCTGTTACACCGTGCTGTTCATTACATTCTGTTACATCGTGCTGTTCATTATACATTCTGTTACACCGTGCTGTTCATTATACATTCTGTTACACCGTGCTGTTCATTACATTCTGTTACACCGTGCTGTTCATTATACATTCTGTTACACCGTGCTGTTCATTATACATTCTGTTACACCGTGCTGTTCATTACATTCTGTTACACCGTGCTGTTCTTTATACATTCTGTTACACCGTGCTGTTCGTTATACATTCTGTTACACCGTGCTGTTCGTTACACATTCTGTTACACCGTGCTGTTCGTTATACATTCTGTTACACCGTGCTGTTCGTTACACATTCTGTTACACTGTGCTGTTCGTTACACATTCTGTTACATCGTGCTGTTCGTTATACATTCTGTTACACCGTGCTGTTCGTTACACATTCTGTTACACCGTGCTATTCGTTATACATTCTGTTACACCGTGCTGTTCGTTATACATTCTGTTACACCGTGCTGTTCTTTGTACATTCTGTTACACCGTGCTGTTCATTATACATTCTGTTACACCGTGCTGTTCATTACATTCTGTTACACCGTGCTGTTCGTTATACATTCTGTTACACCGTGCTGTTCATTATACATTCTGTTACACCGTGCTGTTCATTATACATTCTGTTACACCATGCTGTTCATTACATTCTGTTACATCGTGCTGTTCATTATACATTCTGTTACACCGTGCTGTTCATTATACATTCTGTTACACCGTGCTGTTCATTATACATTTTGTTACATCGTGCTGTTCATTATACATTCTGTTACACCGTGCTGTTCATTATACATTCTGTTACACCGTGCTGTTCATTATACATTCTGTTACACCGTGCTGTTCATTATACATTTTGTTACACCGTGCTGTTCGTTATACATTCTGTTACACCGTGCTGTTCGTTATACATTCTGTTACACCGTGCTGTTCATTATACATTCTGTTACACCGTGCTGTTCATTATACATTCTGTTACACCGTGCTGTTCATTATACATTCTGTTACACCGTGCTGTTCATTATACATTCTGTTACACCGTGCTGTTCGTTATACATTCTGTTACACCGTGCTGTTTGTTATACATTCTGTTACACCGTGCTGTTCATTATACATTCTGTTACACCGTGCTGTTCGTTATACATTCTGTTACACCGTGCTGTTCATTATACATTCTGTTACACCGTGCTGTTCATTACATTCTGTTACACCGTGCTGTTCGTTATACATTCTGTTACACCGTGCTGTTCGTTATACATTCTGTTACACCGTGCTGTTCGTTCTACATTCTGTTACACCGTGCTGTTCGTTATACATTCTGTTGCATCGTGCTGTTCATTATACATTCTGTTACACCGTGCTGTTCGTTATACATTCTGTTACACCGTGCTGTTCATTATACATTCTGTTACACCGTGCTGTTCCTTATACATTCTGTTACACCGTGCTGTTCGTTATACATTCTGTTACACCGTGCTGTTCATTATACATTCTGTTACACCGTGCTGTTCATTACATTCTGTTACACCGCGCTGTTCGTTATACATTCTGTTACACCGTGCTGTTCATTACATTCTGTTACACCGTGCTGTTCATTACATTCTGTTACACCGTGCTGTTCATTATACATTCTGTTACACCGTGCTGTTCGTTATACATTCTGTTACACCGTGCTGTTCATTATACATTCTGTTACACCGTGCTGTTCATTATACATTCTGTTACACCGTGCTGTTCATTATACATTCTGTTACACCGTGCTGTTCATTACATTCTGTTACACCGTGCTGTTCGTTATACATTCTGTTACACCGCGCTGTTCATTATACCTTCTGTTACACCGTGCTGTTCATTATACATTCTGTTACACCGTGCTGTTCGTTATACATTCTGTTACACCGTGCTGTTCATTATACATTCTGTTACACCGTGCTGTTCATTATACATTCTGTTACAATGCGCTGTTCATTATACATTCTGTTACACCGTGCTGTTCGTTATACATTCTGTTACACCGTGCTGTTCGTTATACATTCTGTTACACCGTGCTGTTCGTTATACATTCTGTTGCACCGTGCTGTTCGTTATACATTCTGTTACACCGTGCTGTTCATTACATTATGTTACACCGTGCTGTTCGTTACACATTCTTTTACACCGTGCTGTTCATTATACATTCTGTTACACCGTGCTGTTCGTTATACATTCTGTTACACCGTGCTGTTCATTATACATTCTGTTACACCGTGCTGTTCATTACATTCTGTTACACCGCGCTGTTCGTTATACATTCTGTTACACCGTGCTGTTCATTATACATTCTGTTACACCGTGCTGTTCGTTATACATCCCGTTACACCGTGCTGTTCGTTATACATTCTGTTACACCGTGCTGTTCATTATACATTCTGTTACACCGTGCTGTTCATTATACATTCTGTTACACCGTGCTGTTCATTATACATTCTGTTACACCGTGCTGTTCGTTATACATACTGTTACACCGTGCTGTTCATTATACATTCTGTTACACCGTGCTGTTCATTATACATTCTGTTACACCGTGCTGTTCGTTATACATTCTGTTACACCGTGCTGTTCGTTATACATTCTGTTACACCGTGCTGTTTATTATACATTCTGTTACACCGTGCTGTTCGTTATACATTCTGTTACACCGTGCTGTTCATTACATTCTGTTACACCGTGCTGTTCATTACATTCTGTTACACCGTGCTGTTTATTATACATTCTGTTACACCGTGCTGTTCATTATACATTCTGTTACACCGTGCTGTTCATTATACATTCTGTTACACCATGCTGTTCATTACATTCTGTTACATCGTGCTGTTCATTATACATTCTGTTACACCGTGCTGTTCATTATACATTCTGTTACACCGTGCTGTTCATTATACATTTTGTTACACCGTGCTGTTCGTTATACATTCTGTTACACCGTGCTGTTCGTTATACATTCTGTTACACCGTGCTGTTCATTATACATTCTGTTACACCGTGCTGTTCGTTATACATTCTGTTGCATCGTGCTGTTCGTTATACATTCTGTTACACCGTGCTGTTCGTTATACATTCTGTTACACCGTGCTGTTCATTATACATTCTGTTACACCGTGCTGTTCATTATACATTCTGTTACACCGTGCTGTTCGTTATACATTCTGTTACACCGTGCTGTTCATTATACATTCTGTTACACCGTGCTGTTCATTACATTCTGTTACACCGCGCTGTTCGTTATACATTCTGTTACACCGTGCTGTTCATTACATTCTGTTACACCGTGCTGTTCATTACATTCTGTTACACCGTGCTGTTCATTATACATTCTATTACACCGTGCTGTTCGTTATACATTCTGTTACACCGTGCTGTTCATTATACATTCTGTTACACCGTGCTGTTCATTATACATTCTGTTACACCGTGCTGTTCATTATACATTCTGTTACACCGTGCTGTTCATTACATTCTGTTACACCGTGCTGTTCGTTATACATTCCGTTACACCGCGCTGTTCATTATACATTCTGTTACACCGTGCTGTTCATTATACATTCTGTTACACCGTGCTGTTCGTTATACATTCTGTTACACCGTGCTGTTCATTATACATTCTGTTACACCGTGCTGTTCATTATACATTCTGTTACAACGCGCTGTTCATTATACATTCTGTTACACCGCGCTGTTCATTATACATTCTGTTACACCGTGCTGTTCATTACATTCTGTTACACCGTGCTGTTCATTATACATTCTGTTACACCGTGCTGTTCGTTATACATTCTGTTACACCGTACTGTTCATTATACATTCTGTTACACCGTGCTGTTCATTACATTATGTTACACCGTGCTGTTCGTTATACATTCTGTTACACCGTGCTGTTCATTATACATTCTGTTACACCGTGCTGTTCGTTATACATTCTGTTACACCGTGCTGTTCGTTATACATTCTGTTACACCGTGCTGTTCATTACATTCTGTTACACCGTGCTGTTCATTACATTCTGTTACACCGTGCTGTTCGTTATACATTCTGTTACACCGTGCTGTTCGTTACACATTCTGTTACACCGTGCTGTTCGTTACACATTCTGTTACACCGTGCTGTTCGTTATACATTCTGTTACACCGTGCTGTTCGTTACACATTCTGTTACACCGTGCTGTTCGTTATACATTCTGTTACACCGTGCTGTTCGTTACACATTCTGTTACACCGTGCTGTTCGTTACACATTCTGTTACACCGTGCTGTTCGTTATACATTCTGTTACACCGTGCTGTTCGTTACACATTCTGTTACACCGTGCTGTTCGTTATACATTCTGTTACACCGTGCTGTTCATTACATTCTGTTACACCGTGCTGTTCGTTATACATCCTGTTACACCGTGCTGTTCGTTATACATTCTGTTACACCGTGCTGTTCATTATACATTCTGTTACACCGTGCTGTTCATTATACATTCTGTTACACCGTGCTGTTCATTACATTCTGTTACATCGTGCTGTTCATTATACATTCTGTTACACCGTGCTGTTCATTATACATTCTGTTACACCGTGCTGTTCATTACATTCTGTTACACCGTGCTGTTCATTATACATTCTGTTACACCGTGCTGTTCATTATACATTCTGTTACACCGTGCTGTTCATTACATTCTGTTACACCGTGCTGTTCTTTATACATTCTGTTACACCGTGCTGTTCGTTATACATTCTGTTACACCGTGCTGTTCGTTACACATTCTGTTACACCGTGCTGTTCGTTATACATTCTGTTACACCGTGCTGTTCGTTACACATTCTGTTACACTGTGCTGTTCGTTACACATTCTGTTACATCGTGCTGTTCGTTATACATTCTGTTACACCGTGCTGTTCGTTACACATTCTGTTACACCGTGCTATTCGTTATACATTCTGTTACACCGTGCTGTTCGTTATACATTCTGTTACACCGTGCTGTTCTTTGTACATTCTGTTACACCGTGCTGTTCATTATACATTCTGTTACACCGTGCTGTTCATTACATTCTGTTACACCGTGCTGTTCGTTATACATTCTGTTACACCGTGCTGTTCATTATACATTCTGTTACACCGTGCTGTTCATTATACATTCTGTTACACCATGCTGTTCATTACATTCTGTTACATCGTGCTGTTCATTATACATTCTGTTACACCGTGCTGTTCATTATACATTCTGTTACACCGTGCTGTTCATTATACATTTTGTTACATCGTGCTGTTCATTATACATTCTGTTACACCGTGCTGTTCATTATACATTCTGTTACACCGTGCTGTTCATTATACATTCTGTTACACCGTGCTGTTCATTATACATTTTGTTACACCGTGCTGTTCGTTATACATTCTGTTACACCGTGCTGTTCGTTATACATTCTGTTACACCGTGCTGTTCATTATACATTCTGTTACACCGTGCTGTTCATTATACATTCTGTTACACCGTGCTGTTCATTATACATTCTGTTACACCGTGCTGTTCATTATACATTCTGTTACACCGTGCTGTTCGTTATACATTCTGTTACACCGTGCTGTTTGTTATACATTCTGTTACACCGTGCTGTTCATTATACATTCTGTTACACCGTGCTGTTCGTTATACATTCTGTTACACCGTGCTGTTCATTATACATTCTGTTACACCGTGCTGTTCATTACATTCTGTTACACCGTGCTGTTCGTTATACATTCTGTTACACCGTGCTGTTCGTTATACATTCTGTTACACCGTGCTGTTCGTTCTACATTCTGTTACACCGTGCTGTTCGTTATACATTCTGTTGCATCGTGCTGTTCATTATACATTCTGTTACACCGTGCTGTTCGTTATACATTCTGTTACACCGTGCTGTTCATTATACATTCTGTTACACCGTGCTGTTCCTTATACATTCTGTTACACCGTGCTGTTCGTTATACATTCTGTTACACCGTGCTGTTCATTATACATTCTGTTACACCGTGCTGTTCATTACATTCTGTTACACCGCGCTGTTCGTTATACATTCTGTTACACCGTGCTGTTCATTACATTCTGTTACACCGTGCTGTTCATTACATTCTGTTACACCGTGCTGTTCATTATACATTCTGTTACACCGTGCTGTTCGTTATACATTCTGTTACACCGTGCTGTTCATTATACATTCTGTTACACCGTGCTGTTCATTATACATTCTGTTACACCGTGCTGTTCATTATACATTCTGTTACACCGTGCTGTTCATTACATTCTGTTACACCGTGCTGTTCGTTATACATTCTGTTACACCGTGCTGTTCATTATACATTCTGTTACACCGTGCTGTTCATTATACATTCTGTTACAATGCGCTGTTCATTATACATTCTGTTACACCGTGCTGTTCGTTATACATTCTGTTACACCGTGCTGTTCGTTATACATTCTGTTACACCGTGCTGTTCGTTATACATTCTGTTGCACCGTGCTGTTCGTTATACATTCTATTACACCGTGCTGTTCATTACATTATGTTACACCGTGCTGTTCGTTACACATTCTTTTACACCGTGCTGTTCATTATACATTCTGTTACACCGTGCTGTTCGTTATACATTCTGTTACACCGTGCTGTTCATTATACATTCTGTTACACCGTGCTGTTCATTACATTCTGTTACACCGCGCTGTTCGTTATACATTCTGTTACACCGTGCTGTTCATTATACATTCTGTTACACCGTGCTGTTCGTTATACATCCCGTTACACCGTGCTGTTCGTTATACATTCTGTTACACCGTGCTGTTCATTATACATTCTGTTACACCGTGCTGTTCATTATACATTCTGTTACACCGTGCTGTTCATTATACATTCTGTTACACCGTGCTGTTCGTTATACATACTGTTACACCGTGCTGTTCATTATACATTCTGTTACACCGTGTGGTTCATTATACATTCTGTTACACCGTGCTGTTCGTTATACATTCTGTTACACCGTGCTGTTCATTATACATTCTGTTACACCGTGCTGTTCATTATACATTCTGTTACACCGTGCTGTTCATTACATTCTGTTACACCGTGCTGTTCGTTATACATTCTGTTTCACCGTGCTGTTCATTATACATTCTGTTACACCGTGCTGTTCATTATACATTCTGTTACACCGTGCTGTTCGTTATACATTCTGTTACACCGTGCTGTTCGTTATACATTCTGTTACACCGCGCTGTTCATTATACATTCTGTTACACCGCGCTGTTCATTATACATTCTGTTACACCGTGCTGTTCATTATACATTCTGTTACACCGTGCTGTTCGTTACATTCTGTTACACCGTGCTGTTCATTATACATTCTGTTACACCGTGCTGTTCGTTATACATTCTGTTACACCGTGCTGTTCATTATACATTCTGTTACACGCGCTGTTCATTATACATTCTGTTACACCGCGCTGTTCATTACACATTCTGTTACATCGCGCTGTTCATTATACATTCTGTTACACCGTGCTGTTCGTTATACATTCTGTTACACCGTGCTGTTCATTATACATTCTGTTACACCGTGCTGTTCATTATACATTCTGTTACACCGTGCTGTTCATTATACATTCTGTTACACCGTGCTGTTCATTATACATTCTGTTACACCGTGCTGTTCGTTATACATTCTGTTACACCGTGCTGTTCGTTACATTCTGTTACACCGTGCTGTTCATTATACATTCTGTTACACCGTGCTGTTCGTTACATTCTGTTAAACCGTGCTGTTCATTAGACATTCTGTTACACCGTGCTGTTCATTATACATTCTGTTACACCGTGCTGTTCGTTACATTCTGTTACACCGTGCTGTTCGTTATACATTCTGTTACACCGTGTTGTTCGTTATACATTCTGTTACACCGTGCTGTTCATTATACATTCTGTTACACCGTGCTGTTCATTATACATTCTGTTACACCATGCTGTTCATTATACATTCTTTTACACCGTGCTGTTCATTATACATTCTGTTACACCGCGCTGTTCATTATACATTCTGTTACACCGTGCTGTTCATTATACATTATGTTACACCGTGCTGTTCATTATACATTCTGTTACAACGCGCTGTTCATTATACATTCTGTTACACTGTGCTGTTCATTATACATTCTGTTACACCGTGCTGTTCGTTATACATTCTGTTACACCGTGCTGTTCATTATACATTCTGTTACACCATGCTGTTCGTTATACATTCTGTTACACCGTGCTGTTCATTATACATTCTGTTACACCGTGCTGTTCGTTATACATTCTGTTACACCGTGCTGTTCATTATACATTCTGTTACACCGTGCTGTTCGTTATACATTCTGTTACACCGTGCTGTTCATTATACATTCTGTTACACCGTGCTGTTCATTGCATTCTGTTACACCGCGCTGTTCGTTATACATTCTGTTACACCGTGCTGTTCATTACATTCTGTTACACCGTGCTGTTCATTACATTCTGTTACACCGTGCTGTTCATTATACATTCTGTTACACCGTGCTGTTCGTTATACATTCTGTTACACCGTGCTGTTCTTTATACATTCTGTTACACCGTGCTGTTCGTTACATTCTGTTACACCGTGCTGTTCGTTACATTCTGTTACACCGTGCTGTTCATTAGACATTCTGTTACACCGTGCTGTTCATTATAAATTCTGTTACACCGTGCTGTTCGTTATACATTCTGTTACACCGTGCTGTTCATTATACATTCTGTTACACCGTGCTGTTCATTATACATTCTGTTACACCGTGCTGTTCATTATACATTCTGTTACACCGTGCTGTTCATTATACATTCTGTTACACCGTGCTGTTTGTTATACATTCTGTTACACCGTGCTGTTCATTATACATTCTGTTACACCGTGCTGTTCATTATACATTCTGTTACACCGCGCTGTTCATTATACATTCTGTTACACCGTGCTGTTCATTATACATTCTGTTACACCGTGCTGTTCGTTATACATTCTGTTACACCGTGCTGTTCGTTATACATTCTGTTACACCGTGCTGTTCATTATACATTCTGTTACACCGTGCTGTTCATTATACATTCTGTTACACCGTGCTGTTCGTTATACATTCTGTTACACCGTGCTGTTCGTTACATTCTGTTACACCGTGCTGTTCATTATACATAATGTTACACCGTGCTGTTCATTACATTCTGTTACACCGTGCTGTTCGTTATACATTCTGTTACACCGTGCTGTTCATTACATTCTGTTACACCGTGCTGTTCGTTATACGTTCTGTTACACCGTACTGTTCGTTATACATTCTGTTACACCGTGCTGTTCATTATACATTCTGTTACACCGTGCTGTTCGTTACATTCTGTTACACCGTGCTGTTCGTTATACATTCTGTTACACCGTGCTGTTCATTTTACATTCTGTTACACCGTGCTGTTCGTTATACATTCTGTTACACCGTGCTGTTCATTATACATTCTGTTACACCGTGCTGTTCATTATACATTCTGTTACACCGTGCTGTTCGTTATACATTCTGTTACACCGTGCTGTTCGTTATACATTCTGTTACACCGTGCTGTTCGTTATACATTCTGTTACACCGTGCTGTTCGTTATACATTCTGTTACACCGTGCTGTTCATTATACATTCTGTTACACCGTGCTGTTCATAATACATTCTGTTACACCGTGCTGTTCGTTATACATTCTGTTACACCGTGCTGTTCGTTATACATTCTGTTACACCGTGCTGTTCGTTATACATTCTGTTACACCGTGCTGTTCGTTATACATTCTGTTACACCGTGCTGTTCGTTATACATTCTGTTACACCGTGCTGTTCGTTATACATTCTGTTACACCGTGCTGTTCGTTATACATTCTGTTACACCGTGCTGTTCGTTATACATTCTGTTACACCGTGCTGTTCATTATACATTCTGTTACACCGTGCTGTTCGTTATACATTCTGTTACACCGTGCTGTTTGTTTTACATTCTGTTACACCGTGCTGTTCATTATACATTCTGTTACACCGTGCTGTTCGTTATACATTCTGTTACACCGTGCTGTTCATTATACATTCTGTTACACCGTGCTGTTTATTATACATTCTGTTACACCGTGCTGTTCGTTCTACATTCTGTTACACCGTGCTGTTCATTATACATTCTGTTACACCAGGCTGTTCGTTATACATTCTGTTACACCGTGCTGTTCATTATACATTCTGTTACACCGTGCTGTTCGTTATACATTCTGTTACACCGTGCTGTTCGTTATACATTCTGTTACACCGTGCTGTTCGTTATACATTCTGTTACACCGTGCTGTTCGTTATACATTCTGTTACACCGTGCTGTTCGTTACATTCTGTTACACCGTGCTGTTCGTTATACATTCTGTTACACCGTGTTGTTCGTTCTACATTCTGTTACACCGTGCTGTTCGTTATACATTCTGTTACACCGTGCTGTTCATTATACATTCTGTTACACCGTGCTGTTCGTTATACATTCTGTTACACCGTGCTGTTCATTATACATTCTGTTACACCGTGCTGTTCATTATACATTCTGTTACACCGTGCTGTTCGTTATACATTCTGTTTCACCGTGCTGTTCGTTACATTCTGTTACACCGTGCTGTTCGTTTTACATTCTGTTACACCGTGCTGTTCGTTCTACATTCTGTTACACCGTGCTGTTCATTATACATTCTGTTACACCAGGCTGTTCGTTATACATTCTGTTACACCGTGCTGTTCATTATACATTCTGTTACACCAGGCTGTTCGTTATACATTCTGTTACACCGTGCTGTTCATTATACATTCTGTTACACCGTGCTGTTCGTTATACATTCTGTTACACCGTGCTGTTCATTATACATTCTGTTACACCGTGCTGTTCATTATACATTCTGTTACACCGTGCTGTTCGTTATACATTCTGTTACACTGTGCTGTTCGTTATACATTCTGTTACACCGTGCTGTTCGTTATACATTCTGTTACACCGTGCTGTTCATTATACATTCTGTTACACCGTGCTGTTCATTATACATTCTGTTACACCGTGCTGTTCGTTATACATTCTGTTTCACCGTGCTGTTCGTTACATTCTGTTACACCGTGCTGTTCGTTTTACATTCTGTTACACCGTGCTGTTCGTTCTACATTCTGTTACACCGTGCTGTTCATTATACATTCTGTTACACCAGGCTGTTCGTTATACATTCTGTTACACCGTGCTGTTCATTATACATTCTGTTACACCAGGCTGTTCGTTATACATTCTGTTACACCGTGCTGTTCATTATACATTCTGTTACACCGTGCTGTTCGTTATACATTCTGTTACACCGTGCTGTTCATTATACATTCTGTTACACCGTGCTGTTCATTATACATTCTGTTACACCGTGCTGTTCGTTATACATTCTGTTTCACCGTGCTGTTCGTTACATTCTGTTACACCGTGCTGTTCGTTATACATTCTGTTACACCGTGTTGTTCGTTATACATTCTGTTACACCGTGCTGTTCATTATACATTCTGTTACACCGTGCTGTTCATTATACATTCTGTTACACCGTGCTGTTCATTATACATTCTGTTACACCGTGCTGTTCATTATACATTCTGTTACACCGTGCTGTTCGTTATTCATTCTGTTACACCGTGCTGTTCATTATACATTCTGTTACACCGTGCTGTTCATTATACATTCTGTTACACCGTGCTGTTCATTATACATTCTGTTACACCGTGCTGTTCATTACATTCTGTTACACCGTGCTGTTCGTTATACATTCTGTTACACCGTGCTGTTCATTATACATTCTGTTACACCGTGCTGTTCATTATACATTCTGTTACACCGTGCTGTTCGTTATACATTCTGTTACACCGTGCTGTTCATTATACATTCTGTTACACCGCGCTGTTCATTATACATTCTGTTACACCGTGCTGTTCGTTATACATTCTGTTACACCGTGCTGTTCATTATACATTCTGTTACACCGTGCTGTTCATTATACATTCTGTTACACCGTGCTGTTCGTTATACATTCTGTTACACCGTGCTGTTCGTTATACATTCTGTTACACCGTGCTGTTCATTATACATTCTGTTACACCGTGCTGTTCGTTATACATTCTGTTACACCGTGCTGTTCGTTATACATTCTGTTACACCGTGCTGTTCATTATACATTCTGTTACACCGTGCTGTTCATTATACATTCTGTTACACCGTGCTGTTCATTATACATTCTGTTACACCGTGCTGTTCATTATACATTCTGAACAGTGGTGTATAGAGCTGAAAAGGTTCCTGAAGGACCAAATTCTGTTTTCACCGAATGTAATCAAAGAGGACTCGTCTTAGCGTAGAAACAAAAGTGGATCTTTGGAAACTGGTCGATACCTTATGCTTTACGTATAATTTACGGAAAAAGTAGGAAATTATAAGTCGAGCTTTAGGACCTTGAATGAGTGAATGTACCTTGGCTTTCTCATCCAAAATCGTAACCGAACAACATTACTTGACTACTGACAACCACTGTTACATTTTGTTTGGCTGTAATTGGTCAGTTGTATAATTTGAGGGTAACAGGTCAGGAGTGTTTAGTGTTGAGTGATTGACTTAGTCCCAAATGAAACCCTCTTCCATGTATGTACTGTGGATCTGTAACGGCAGTCTAAGTCGTCCTCCTCCTCAGACGAGGAGAGGCGAGAAGGATCTGAGGACCAATGTGCAGCGTGGTAATTTTCCATTATTTAATTAACACAAAACAAGACACTATACAAAATGACAAAACAAACTAACCGTCACAGTCCTATCTGGTGCAGACAAAACACAAAGACAGGAAACAACCACCCACAAATCCCCAACACAAAACAAGCCACCTATATATGATTCTCAATCAGGGACAACGATTGACAGCTGCCTCTGATTGAGAACCATATTAGGCTGGACACAGAAACAGACTAACTAGACACACAACATAGAAGTCCCACCCAGCTCACGTCCTGACCAACACTAAACAAGCGAAACACATAAGAACTCTGGTCAGGACGTTACAGGATCATATTGACTTGGCCCCATAGGACTCTTTTCAAATGTAGTACACACTAAAATAGGGTTCCATTTGGGACACATGCTGTACAATATTCACCCGTTTTAGTTCAGATAAATCTAAAATTTGAATAATAATATAATTTCAGACATGTTGCGTTTGTTTACTGTACAATCACTTACTTCATTCATTAAACATGAAAAGCGGTATAAAAGCGTAACTCTGAGGCGCTAGTGATTCTGGGATATTTAATCTCCCTAATGAATCTTTCCAATTAAAAGTTTAGAAGAAAACAACGCTATTTTTTTAATCAACCTGGAATATATTTCCTTCAGGGTGGATCTCAAATGGCACCCTATTCCCTATTTTTATAGTGCACTGCTTTTAACCAGGACCTATAGGGCTTTGGACAAAAGTACTGCAATATGTAGAGAATAGGGTCCACCTGAGACATCATTTCATATGGGAGCATCCTGACCTTTGACCACCTTCATCTCTTTATCTGTCGTCTCAGAAATTTTCTCTGGAAGGGACTTAGGGGTTGTGCGTTCCAAATGACACCCTATTCCCTATATAATGCACTACCCTATTCCCTATATAATGCACTACCCTATTCCCTATATAGTGCACTACCCTATTCCCTATATAGTGCACTACCCTATTCCCTATATAGTGCACTACCCTATTCCCTACATAGTACACTCGTTGTGACCAGAGCCCAATGGCATCCTATCCCCTATATGGTGCACTACATTTAACCAGGGCTTATAAGGCTCTGGTCAAAAAGTAGTGCACGATGGTGGGGAATGGGGTGCCGTTTGGAATGCAGAACGAGGCTGTGAGGCATTCATAGACATAGACAATTAATAATGTATGTTTCTCTCTCAGAGTGCAAATTGGAGGGTCATCATCACAAAGTCAGATTTAACATTTCTCTTGACATTTCCGAGACTATATTTGCTGAAACACAGTGCGGTCCACTAGTATAGTCTTCTGGATTCAGACGGAGTTGACACTGCTGGTAAATTATGAAAAAAGTGAATTGCGAGATCAATCGTTGTTTTTGATGAAGTGGACTATAGAGAGTTTTGACTGGAGATCAGGGTTGTCCAGACATACAGTGTCATACATGTCATGTTAAGATTTACAGTATCATACCTGTTAAAACATACAGTATCATACCTGGTAAGATATACAGTATGATACCTGTCACAAGCCGGCTCATAGCCTGTGACAACAATAAGGGGACACGAACAACAGATATAGGCCAATTTAAAAGTGTTCTTTATTATTAAACAAACTATTAACTTAAACTAAGAAACAGGAATGAGGTGTGGATGTATCATGATGTAAGGTGTATGTAAAGTGCATGGGTGCGTGAATCTGTGTGTGTGAACATGACTGAGTGAAAACTATGCAAAACTACAAACGAACAAACAAATCATGAGCATACCTGGAGGAGCAGAGAGAGAGAGAGAAGTGATTAGTAAGCAGTTTTATACCCTGAGCCCAGGTGACTCCAATCACTAACGACCCTTCTCTGCCTGCAGGAGGAACCGCCCCTGCACTGCAGAGGAGGAGCCGTGACATACCTGTCATGCTAATATATACAGTATCATACCTGTCATGTTAAGATATAAAATATCATACCTGTCAAGTTAAGATATCCAATAATATACCTTCTCCACCTCCTACCAATACAGTCCAATAGTATACCTTCTCCACCTCCTACCAATACAGTCCAATAGTATACCCTCTCCACCTCCTACCAATACAGTCCAATAGTATACCTGCTCCTACCAATACAGTCCAATAGTATACCTTCTGCTACAAATACAGTCCAATAGTATACATTCTACTACCAATACAGTCCAAAAGTATAACATCTCCTACCAATACAGTTCAATAGTATACCTTCTGCTATCAATACAGTCCAATAGTATACCTTCTCCTACCAATACAGTCCAATAGTATACCTTCTCGTACCAATACAGTCCAATATTATACCTTCTCCTACCAATACAGTCCAATAGTTTCCCTTCTCCTACCAATACGGTCCAATGGTATACCTCCTCCTACCAATACAGTCCAATAGTATACCCTCTCCTACCAATACAGTCCAATAGTATACCCTCTCCACCTCCTACCAATACAGTCCAATAGTATACCTGCTCCTACCAATACAGTCCAATAGTATACATTCTTCTACCAATACAGTCCAATAGTTTCCCTTCTCCTACCAATACAGTCCAATAGTATACCTTCACCTACCAATACCGTCCAATAGTATACCCTCTCCTACCAATACAGTCAAATAGTATACCCTCTCCACCTCCTACCAATACAGTCCAATAGTATTCATTCTCCTACCAATACAGTCCAATCTTATACCTTCTCCTACCAATACAGTCCAATAGTATACCTTCTCCTATCAATACAGTCCAATAGTATACCTTCTCCTACCAATACAGTCCAATAGTATACCTTCTCCTACCAATACAGTTCAATAGTCCAATCCCTCTCCACCTCCTACCAATACTAAGACATCGTAGACTGCAGAAAAACCTTTTTGTGGCTTCTCCTGGTGAGCATGTGCTATAAGCCTGTGTCCAGTAGAGAACATGTGTTATTATGTCCAGTAGAGAACATGTGTTATTATGTCCACTAGAGAACATGTTATTATGTCCAGTAGAGAACATGTGTTATTATGTCCAGTAGAGAACATGTGTTATTATGTCCAGTAGAGAACATGTGTTATTATGTCCAATAGAGAACATGTTATTATGTCCAGTAGAGAACATGTGTTATTATGTCCAGTAGAGAACATGTGTTATTATGTCCAGTAGAGAACATGTGTTATTATGTCCAGTAGAGAACATGTTATTATGTCCAGTAGAGAACATGTTATTATGTCCAGTAGAGAACATGTTATTATGTCCAGTAGAGAACATGTTATTATGTCCAGTAGAGAACATGTGTTATTATGTCCAATAGAGAACATGTTATTATGTCCAGTAGAGAACATGTGTTATTATGTCCAGTAGAGAACATGTGTTATTATGTCCAGTAGAGAACATGTTATTATGTCCAGTAGAGAACATGTGTTATTATGTCCAGTAGAGAACATGTTATTATGTCCAGTAGAGAACATGTTATTATGTCCAGCAGAGAACATGTTATTATGTCCAATAGAGAACATGTTATTATGTCCAGTAGAGAACATGTGTTATTATGTCCAGTAGAGAACATGTTATTATGTCCAGTAGAGAACATGTGTTATTATGTCCAGTAGAGAACATGTTATTATGTCCAGTAGAGAACATGTTATTATGTCCAGTAGAGAACATGTTATTATGTCCAGTAGAGAACATGTGTTATTATGTCCAGTAGAGAACATGTGTTATTATGTCCAGTAGAGAACATGTGTTATTATGTCCAGCAGAGAACATGTTATTATGTCCAGTAGAGAACATGTGTTATTATGTCCAGCAGAGAACATGTTATTATGTCCAATAGAGAACATGTTATTATGTCCAGTAGAGAACATGTGTTATTATGTCCAGTAGAGAACATGTTATTATGTCCAGTAGAGAACATGTGTTATTATGTCCAGTAGAGAACATGTTATTATGTCCAGTAGAGAACATGTTATTATGTCCAGTAGAGAACATGTTATTATGTCCAGTAGAGAACATGTTATTATGTCCAGCAGAGAACATGTTATTATGTCCAGTAGAGGACATGTGTTATTATGTCCAGTAGAGAACATGTTATTATGTCCAGTAGAGAACATGTGTTATTATGTCCAGTAGAGAACATGTTATTATGTCCAGTAGAGAACATGTGTTATTATGTCCAGTAGAGAACATGTTATTATGTCCAGTAGAGAACATGTTATTATGTCCAGTAGAGAACATGTTATTATGTCCAGTAGAGAACATGTTATTATGTCCAGTAGAGAACATGTTATTATGTCCAATAGAGAACATGTTATTATGTCCAATAGAGAACATGTTATTATGTCCAGTAGAGAACATGTTATTATGTCCAGTAGAGAACATGTGTTATTATGTCCAGTAGAGGACATGTTATTATGTCCAGTAGAGAACATGTTATTATGTCCAGTAGAGAACATGTGTTATTATGTCCAGTAGAGAACATGTTATTATGTCCAGTAGAGAACATGTTATTATGTCCAGTAGAGAACATGTGGTATTATGTCCAGTAGAGAACATGTGGTATTATGTCCAGTAGAGAACATGTGTTATTATGTCCAGTAGAGGACATGTTATTATGTCCAGTAGAGAACATGTTATTATGTCCAGTAGAGAACATGTGTTATTATGTCCAGTAGAGAACATGTGGTATTATGTCCAGTAGAGAACATGTGTTATTATGTCCAGTAGAGAACATGTGTTATTATGTCCAGTAGAGAACATGTG
>NC_074687.1:25233565-25293565 GCF_029448725.1 Salvelinus fontinalis
CTGAACCTGTTGGTATCAGACCTCATGCTCTGATACAGTCTGATGGTTTGTAGATAGAAACTGTCTCTGAACCTGTTGGTATCAGACCTCATGCTCTGATATAGTCTGATGGCTTGTAGATAGAAACTGTCTCTGAGCCTGTTGGTATCAGACCGTCTGCCCGACTCTTAAGGGATTGAACAGATCGTGGCTTGATGATGTTGCGAGCCTTCCTCAAGCACCGTTTCGAGGAGACGTCCAGGATGTCCTGGTGAGTGTGTTTGTACCTAAATGCATGTTTCTTGTCAGTCAGCCCTGGCCCTGCTAAAGCTTTCACTTTTCTTCTGTCTATTAATCTGGAAAGAACGGAACACCCCTCCTCCCATATCTACTATCACCAATCATCTTCAGTACACAGCTATATAACCCCTCCTCGCATATCTACTATCACCAATCATCTTCAGTACACAGCTATATAACCCCTCCTCCCTCTTCACTATAACCAATCATCTTCAGTACACAGCTATATAACCCCTCCTCCCATATCTACTATCACCAATCATCTTCAGTACACAGCTATATAACCCCTCCTCCCTCTTCACTATAACCAATCATCTTCAGTACACAGCTATATAACCCCTCCTCCCTCTTCTCTATAACCAATCATCTTCAGTACACAGCTATATAACCCCTCCTCCCTCTCCACTATAACAAATCATCTTCAATACACAGCTATATAACCCCTCCTCCCTCTTCACTATAACCAATCATCTTCAGTACACAGCTATATAACCCCTCCTCCCATATCTACTATAACCAATCATCTTCAGTACACAGCTATATAACCCCTCCTCCCTCTTCACTATAACAAATCATCTTCAATACACAGCTATATAACCCCTCCTCCCTCTTCACTATAACCAATCATCTTCAACACACAGCTATATAACCCCTCCTCCCTCTTCACTATAACCAATCATCTTCAGTACACAGCTATATAACCCCTCCTCCCATATCTACTATAACCAATCATCTTCAGTACACAGCTATATAACCCCTCCTCCCACTCTACTATAACCAATCATCTTCAGTACACAGCTATATAACCCCTCCTCCCATATCTACTATAACCAATCATCTTCAGTACACAGCTATATAACCCCTCCTCCCTCTTCACTATAACAAATCATCTTCAATACACAGCTATATAACCCCTCCTCCCTCTTCACTATAACCAATCATCTTCAGTACACAGCTATATAACCCCTCCTCCCACTCTACTATAACCAATCATCTTCAATACACAGATATATCACATTCTGAAACCCATCACTGTTAAAGGTTCTTTGTGTTATCTCCAGACGCTACGTCGACAGCTTTCCGTAGCCTGCTATAAAGTGAAACCGCCTCTGTCCGTTAACGTGTTAGAGTGTGTGTGTGTGTGTAACATCAACAAATCGTTAACAAGATCATTTGTTGAGATCCATGACCTCTTTAGCTGTCACTGTTTAAGTGTAGCTTCTTATTGAGGCAAGATAAAGCTGCCATGGATGTGAGCATCTTCCTCCTCAATATTACTCAGCAGGTTTAATGTTGACACCCACATGACACCCCCTATTCCCTATATAGTGCCCTACTTTTTGACCAGAGCGTGATGGGGCCCTGGTCAAAAGTAGTGCGCTAAAATAGGGAATAGGGTGCCATGTGGGATTCAAAGCTTAATTGCATGAATCTGCTACAGCGACAGCGACCCCAGGGAAGTGAAATCAGATGAGCCTTAGCTGGATCTCGTCGGCTATACAGTGGAATATACACTGGGCTGTTGCTGTCAGGATACAGAGGAACACATACGTCATTCTGCTGCAGACGCTGTAGCGCCGTAACGACAGAGCTAGAGTGTTTAAAAGTATCACCGTCTTTAGCATGTCTTGACAGTACGTTTTCTAGAAATAATTGCCCAATTCATTACCCTTTTGTTTTGTCTTATCTATTTATTCAACGGCGCGACCCAAGACGCTATCGGCTTTTATAGAAATATATTTGTAAATACAGTCGACATGTCACTGATGTATGTTGTGTATCTTAGTGTGAACATTTCGGTTTATCACTTCTCGTTCTTTTTGATTTGGAATTATTATTGATTATTGATCGATGTTGATTGATTAATGTACTGCATTGTTGATGGAGTTGGGACATCAGCATTTCTCTGCACCATTTATACCTGCTGGAAACTGTGTACCTGACGAATACAATAAGATTGGATTCTGAGAACAATACAGTATAAATGTGTCAGCTAATGTACTACAGTAGCACAGTAGTAATGTCTACTGCTATAAACGGTATCTAAAAATAGATTGAAAGTAGATCTACATTGTGTAGAAAAAAATATTGTCTCATTATATTCTTTGTATTTGACAACCGCAGTCAACAGCTGTCTAGAAGTATAGTTGTAAATGTAATAACCATAGACATGTTGATTATGAACAGGAAAAGTACAAATTTGCTAAATATTGTCTTTTTGATGGTGTAACTGAGAACCCGGGCGTGACGGACTCAGTTTGAGTGCACTACTTTTGAACTAGGATTCTGGTCAAAAGTAGTGTACTGTGCAGGGAATAGGGTACCACATTTTGTGATTCAAACTGATCCTTTAACTGACCCTGCACTAATCAAGTCTGGATGAGACTTTGCATGCTAGATCTCTGCCGCGTGTCACCATGGGTAACGGTATCGATCCCTCCCCCTTCTGCTGTCAACAAGGCGTCACTTCTAATCAATCTAACAACACTTCTTCTCAGAACCTGTCAGCTTGAATCCTGTAAAGGACTCATCCAAAAAAATACAACGTGTCCGTAGGGTAAAGAATTCCTCTGGCAACCAGGAGCCAGAGCATTTTTTTTTGTTGTTGAGCCAAAATAAAAGGAGAGAAAAGGGTTTAGAGTTTCAAGATGGCTTTGATGTGGTAGGTCAGTGAAAGGAGAATGTTACTCCTCACAGGAGAGAAATCATTTTGTCGGTGAGAGTTGACGGTGAAGCACGTTGTTGTTACATAGCATTCATCGGGGCGTATAGGGAATAAACCGATTTTAATCATTTTAATCAAACGCAACAGCGGGTGCCTCTTTAGCTAAGAAATTCATACATTTTCTAGCTTTGTTCCCATAAAAAAAATCTAAAGAGGAGTGATGAAATGGTTGATATGGGCAACTTTATATATCCCTAGTGACGAACTCCATTATGAAATGACGCCGCCCAACAATGGCCGATTTGGAGTCCAAGACTAAATTATCAATTTAATTTGGATCTGATTTCCATCCCAGGTTAAAAAAAATATGTATAACTATTTGGAAAAGCTGTTGTAACAGCCTCAACAAGGTTCCTGTAATGAAAGCTCATAAACTAGGATCTCTTAGGGCGGCATCCTAAACAGCACCCTACTCCCTATGTAGTGCATAGGGTTCTTGTCAAAAAGTAGTGCACTATAGAGTGCTCTCTTTTGAAATTGTATTGTAAATAAAGATGGTGCCATGCTGTATGGCTGCCCTCCTGTGAGCTCCGACCCAACTTTGCTATTGTTGTGATCCTGTTGGGGTTTCTCCACTTTTTTTTCTTGCACTAAATCTATCCGCTATCATTTCTTATGATTGACAAAATCTTTTGAACCTCCCACTCCTCTTTCTATTCTGGTTAGAGCCAGTTTGCGCTGTTCTGTGAAGGGAGTTGTACACAGCGTTGTACGAGATCTTCAGTTTCTTGACAATTTCTCTTTTGGAATAGCCTAGACTGACGAGTTTCAGAAGAAAGGTCTTTGTTTCTGGCCATTTTGAGCCTGTAATCGAACCCACAAATGCTGTTGCTCCAGATACTCAACTAGTCTAAAGAAGGCCAGTTTTGTTGCTTCTTTAATCAGAAAAAAGGTTTTCAGCTGAGCTAACATAATTGCAAAAGGGTTTCTAATGATCAATTAGCCTTTTAAAATGATAAAAATGGATTAGCTAACACAATTTCCCATTGGAACACAGGTGTGGTGGTTGCTGATAATGGGCCTCTGTACGCCTATGTAGATATTCCATAAAAAATCTGCCATTTCCAGGCACAATAGTCATTTACAACATTAACAATGTCTACACTGTATTTCTGATCAATTTGATGTTATTTTCATGGATAAAAAACATGCTTTTCTTTCAAAAACAAGGACATTTCTAAGTGACCCCCAAACTTTTGAAGGGAAGTATATTACTATGCCCAGAACCCAGAACCAGCTATATTACTATGCCCAGAACCCAGAACCAGCTATATTACTATGCCCAGAACCAGTTATATTACTATGCCCAGAACCCAGAACCAGCTATATTACTATGCCCAGAACCCAGAACCAGCTATATTACTATGCCCAGAACCCAGAACCAGCTATATTACTATGCCCAGAACCCAGAACCAGCTATATTACTATGCCCAGAACCAGTTATATTACTATGCCCAGAACCCAGAACCAGCTATGTTACTATGCCCAGAACCAGCTATATTACTATGCCCAGAACCAGCTATATTACTATGCCCAGAACCAGCTATATTACTATGCCCAGAACCAGCTATATTACTATGCCCAGAACCAGCTATATTACTATGCCCAGAACCAGCTATGTTACTATGCCCAGAACCAGCTATATTACTATGCCCAGAACCAGCTATATTACTATGCCCAGAACCAGCTATATTACTAAGCCCAGAACCCAGAACCAGCTATGTTACTATGCCCAGAACCAGCTATATTACTATGCCCAGAACCAGCTATATTACTATGCCCAGAACCAGCTATATTACTATGCCCAGAACCAGCTATATTACTATGCCCAGAACCCAGAACCAGCTATATTACTATGCCCAGAACCAGTTATATTACTATGCCCAGAACCAGCTATATTACTATGCCCAGAACCCAGAACCAGCTATGTTACTATGCCCAGAACCAGCTATATTACTATGCCCAGAACCAGCTATATTACTATGCCCAGAACCAGCTATATTACTATGCCCAGAACCAGCTATATTACTATGCCCAGAACCAGCTATATTACTATGCCCAGAACCAGCTATGTTACTATGCCCAGAACCAGCTATATTACTATGCCCAGAACCAGCTATATTACTATGCCCAGAACCAGCTATATTACTAAGCCCAGAACCCAGAACCAGCTATGTTACTATGCCCAGAACCAGCTATATTACTATGCCCAGAACCAGCTATATTACTATGCCCAGAACCAGCTATATTACTATGCCCAGAACCAGCTATATTACTATGCCCAAAACCCAGAACCAGCTATATTACTATGCCCAGAACCAGCTATATTACTATGCCCAGAACCAGCTATATTACTATGCCCAGAACCAGCTATATTACTATGCCCAGAACCCAGAACCAGCTATATTACTATGCCCAGAACCAGTTATATTACTATGCCCAGAACCCAGAACCAGCTATGTTACTATGCCCAGAACCAGCTATATTACTATGCCCAGAACCAGCTATATTACTATGCCCAGAACACAGAACCAGCTATAATACTATGCCCAGAACCAGCTATGTTACTAGGCCAAGAACCAGCTATATTACTATGCCCAGAACCCAGAACCAGCTATATTACTATGCCCAGAACCCAGAACCAGCTATATTACTATGCCCAGAACCCAGAACCAGCTATATTACTATGCCCAGAACCCAGAACCAGCTATATTACTATGCCCAGAACCAGCTATATTACTATGCCCAGAACCCAGAACCAGCTATATTACTATGCCCAGAACCAGTTATATTACTATGCCCAGAACCCAGAACCAGCTATGTTACTATGCCCAGAACCAGCTATATTACTATGCCCAGAACCAGCTATATTACTATGCCCAGAACCAGCTATGTTACTATGCCCAGAACCAGCTATATTACTATGCCCAGAACCCAGAACCAGCTATAATACTATGCCCAGAACCAGCTATGTTACTATGCCCAGAACCAGCTATATTACTATGCCCAGAACCAGCTATATTACTATGCCCAGAACCAGCTATATTACTATGCCCAGAACCCAGAACCAGCTATATTACTATGCCCAGAACCAGTTATATTACTATGCCCAGAACCCAGAACCAGCTATGTTACTATGCCCAGAACCAGCTATATTACTATGCCCAGAACCAGCTATATTACTATGCCCAGAACCAGCTATGTTACTATGCCCAGAACCAGCTATATTACTATGCCCAGAACCCAGAACCAGCTATAATACTATGCCCAGAACCAGCTATGTTACTATGCCCAGAACCAGCTATATTACTATGCCCAGAACCAGCTATATTACTATGCCCAGAACCCAGAACCAGCTATATTACTATGCCCAGAACCAGCTATATTACTATGCCCAGAACCAGCTATATTACTATGCCCAGAACCAGCTATATTACTATGCCCAGAACCCAGAACCAGCTATATTACTATGCCCAGAACCAGTTATATTACTATGCCCAGAACCCAGAACCAGCTATGTTACTATGCCCAGAACCAGCTATATTACTATGCCCAGAACCAGCTATATTACTATGCCCAGAACACAGAACCAGCTATAATACTATGCCCAGAACCCAGAACCAGCTATATTACTATGCCCAGAACCCAGAACCAGCTATATTACTATGCCCAGAACCCAGAACCAGCTATATTACTATGCCCAGAACCAGCTATATTACTATGCCCAGAACCCAGAACCAGCTATATTACTATGCCCAGAACCAGTTATATTACTATGCCCAGAACCCAGAACCAGCTATGTTACTATGCCCAGAACCAGCTATATTACTATGCCCAGAACCAGCTATATTACTATGCCCAGAACCAGCTATGTTACTATGCCCAGAACCAGCTATATTACTATGCCCAGAACCCAGAACCAGCTATATTACTATGCCCAGAACCAGCTATGTTACTATGCCCAGAACCAGCTATATTACTATGCCCAGAACTCAGAACCAGCTATATTACTATGCCCAGAACCCAGAACCAGCTATATTACTATGCCCAGAACCCAGAACCAGCTATATTACTATGCCCAGAACCAGCTATATTACTATGCCCAGAACCAGCTATATTACTATGCCCAGAACCCAGAACCAGCTATATTACTATGCCCAGAACCAGCTATATTACTATGCCCAGAACCCAGAACCAAACCCAATGTAAATGTCTACATGAAGTATTTCCTATGTCTGAAGAGAGAGACATCCAGACAATGGACAACTAACACCTGTATCACATATTTGTCAGAACAGTATTAAGGGTTCTTCTTTGTGTGTGTGTGTGTGTGTGTGTGTGTGTGTGTGTGTGTGTGTGTGTGTGTGTGTGTGTGTGTGTGTGTGTGTGTGTGTGTGTGTGTGTGTGTGTGTGTGTGTGTGTGTGTGTGTGTGTGTGTGTTTCTGTTTATTTTATCCTTTCACAACAGTACTCATAAAGTGTCTCCATACATACTATAATTTATTTTTCAATATCATAAGAGAGACATATATCCTTTATGAAATGACAAGTCAATGTTAACTGAAGCACAGGAACTCTGGGACTTCTTGTTACTTATCTCTATCCGCAATATCCGTCCCTATAGAACACGATATAGGAATATAAATAATTCTAATTCACACAGCGCAGAGCTGGCAGAATGAATCTGTGGAACGCCTGCAGGACCAATCAGGAAACAGGGAATGACAAAGTACTTTTCCCATCGTGGCAGTGAGCACCGTCTTTCCGGAGACAGTGAACTAACCTTCCCCAGGCTGCCGATTAGCTCGGCTCTGGCCTGATTTCACACGACTAGAAGGAAAGAAGCCATGCTCAAGGGGTCAATCACCTGCCTAGCCCTCAATCTGCTTAATAGCTAATGAAAACTGTAACAGAGTGTTGCCCCGTAAGGGTTGCCGTTAAATGACTGCATCCCAAGTGGCTCCCCATATAGCGCACTACTTTTGACCAGAGGACTATGGGCTGTGTAGGTAATAGGGCCGTTTGGGACGGATACAATGTGATGAGAGGAGATGGTCAGGTGGTTTAGTACCATGCTTCTGATGTCACACGGTGTCTTCCATGCTTCTGATGTCACACGGTGTCTTCCATGCTTCTGACGTCAATAGGGGGTGTTCCATGCATTTGATGTCGACAGGGTTTTTTCCATGCTTCACATACCAATGATTTTCCTCTTACAGTCTCCACAAAGAATATGATGAAGTCAGTACCTCCAGCAGTCACGTTCTCAGAAACACAGACGCTGTGAGACATACGACCTCAGACAAGTATAATGATGCCAGAGAGGTTGTTTTACTAGCTAGTGTATACTAGGTATTTCGGTCGTGTAAACTTCTGGTTCTAACTCCTTTCTGAGGCAACCAATCAGCAGGCATGGAAACGATGGTACAGGAGCTCATCAAACCTGTATTTTTTATTTATTTCTGGGACAGACAATAACATATGCCGCAGTGTCAGTTGACTTATGGCTTCTCTTATAATCATACAGCATAAAAGGATAACCAAAATTGAATAAAAATGTTGAACCTTCTAGGTTTGGACGGGGCACACATGTTGAGAACAAGCTAGGTAACAGTGTACATGGCTAACAGGACGAGAGCTAGCATAGCTAGCAAGTTAGCATGGAAACTTGGTTAAAACAACCAAAATACACTTCACATTATTCTGTGACAATTTGGACTTTATTAAATCAAAGGAAAGTGCAGAGAAGCATTTCCTACCTACCGTTAATTCCATCAGCATGAAACTGAAAATTATACGCAAAAATACTAGAGCAGCTAGGCTGCAATACCGTCAACCAACCACACGATGTCAGTCAAGTACCAATGAATGAAACCTTTCAATAGGAATAATTGAAACTATAAGTATATTCAAACATCTATTCGAGAACATGAATTCAAATGAATGAAATTGAAACAAATTTTGGCAAAATAAATAAACAAACAAATAAAAACAGAATATATTTCTTACTCTGTTACATTCTTCCCTCTTGAATTCGCCAATACACCTAAAACATTTGCAGTTTTTAAAAAAAATACAAAAATAAAAATTGAAATGTGAAATGTCTCAGAGGTAAGAACACTCAAAATATGACCGGAATTGTCATACTTAACATACTCCGACCTTATTGATCAGCTAGATAGCTGTTCCCACACTATGGAACCGATTAGAGAAAAGCGTAGATTATCACTCCCCGTTACTAAGGTCACCAGGTGGTGTTTCCAAGGGTCTGGAAGTCGACCATCATAACGGCCATCTTTAAATCAGGTGACCCTGCTGACGTGAGAAAATACAGGCCCATTAAGCATACTACGTGTGGTGTTGAAAGGTTGCTGAACTATTATGTAGCAGAGCAACTGATTGCCAACCTCAACAAAAGCCCCTTCACGTTACACTCGACAGAAATGGCCAACTGCTTTCTTCTGGGAAATGTGAAGTCCAAGACGGACAAAGGGAGCATGGTTAGGGCTGTATTTTTAGACCTAAGAAAATCTTTTGAAACTGTTAACCATTATGGTTTTCCTCACAAGTTCTACTTTTCCCCCAAAGGCAGAACCCATTGTGTCAGTAAGCAATGAGCTGTCTCCCACTCTCAGCTATGATGTGGGCGTGCCCCAAGGGTTAATACTTGGGCCCCTCTGTTCAGCCTGTACATTAAGGATCTGCCTTCTGTCTGTTCTGGGTCTGAAGTTCAAATGTATGCAGATGATACAGTGATATATGTACATGCAAAGAGCAAACAACAAGCTGCACAAGAACTCACTACTGTAATGGTCCAGGTTACAAAGTGGCTCAGTGACTCATGTTTGCATTTCAACGTGAAAAAAAAAACAGTTTGCATGTTTTTCAGAAAAAGGTCAACTGATGCTACTGAGCCAGATGTCTATGTGTCAGGGTAGAAGATCCAGGTGGTATCTGATGCTACTGAGCCAGATGTCTATGTGTCAGGGTAGAAGATCCAGGTGGTATCTGATGCTACTGAGCCAGATGTCTATGTGTCAGGGTAGAAGATCCAGGTGGTATCTGATTTGAAGTACCTTGGCATCCTACTTGATTCCAATCTCTCTTTCTGATTCATACGAAACTGTTTGATTACAGAGGTAACGAAACTGTACTTCAATGCTATGATACTCCCTGACCTAACATACTGCTTGACGAGTTGGGCCCAACTGTACTGTACAACATTAAAACCCATTCAGTCTGTCTAAAAAAAAGTCTCTCAAAGAAAGCATGAGCTCCTGAGTTGGGAAATCTTGTGCAATACACCCACTACTTTTGTTAAACAGAAAACCTAAACCAATGGCAGCAGATCAACAAGGTCTGCCATGAGAGGTGACTGTATTGTTCCCTTATTAAGGAAAAGGACCTTTAGTCAATCTGCTTTCTCTGTGAGAGCGTCCCATGTCTGGGATACACTGCTGTCAGACACACACACACACTGAATCATCTATCACCCCTTCACAAAAAAACACATGAAGACATGACTAAAGGCCAATCATACTTGTGAACATAACCCCTAGCTGTGTATCGCCGTTTCCATGTGATCGGTTGTCTGTAGCTTGTGAGGTGTGGAAACACTGTTGCTTTAATTTATTCTGTTTTGTTGCCTTTTTGTGATATTGCTCTGTGTGCGTGTTATGTGTTGCTTGTTCTATGTTGCTCTGTCTGCGTTGTAATAAACACGAGGGAGACAGAGAGTTGGTTTCAAGCACAGAGCGCAGCAGGTGTTTAATGAAAGGGACCATAGGAGGAGGCAGGTAGCTGTGTCCAGGGGCAGGTAGAAGGTCATAAACAGGGGGTCCAAAAATGGCAAAAGTACAGGCAGGGAAAAAGGCAAAAGGCATCGTGAGTGAGGCAGGCAAAAAACTATCATACACTATCAAAACAAACGATATCTCACAGTGATGGGATGCAAGGAACTGAACTAAATAGTGTGGGAGGATGACATGCAGGTGTGTGAACAGGTGATTAGAATTCCGCTGATTGGGATCTGGAGAGTGAGGTGGGAAGTGGGCTGCGTTTCCCGGGGAACGAAGTGTTTGGGAGTGTGAGTTGGACGCAGACGTTACAGTACTTCCCCGTCGCACGGGCGGCTCTTGACGACCTAGGAAGCTGAGCAGGGAGCCTCCCCCAGGGGGCGTGAAGCTGCGAGGTCAGGGCAGTTATGACGTTACATGAGTGCCCACGTGTTGCTTGTCACATGTTGCTCTGCATGTGCTTACTGCTCGTTGTTTGTTAGTATTGTTGTTATTGTAATAGTTTTTAATAACCTGCCCAGGGACTGCGGTTGAAAATTAGGCGGCTGGCCTAAACCGACACTTTTACTGAAAAGTTGATTAATGCCCACTGTCACTGTAAAAATAAACTCAACTCAAACTCAAACATGCTGAGGAAATCCATAGAAACAAAAATTATTGTCCCATAGCTTTCGAGCAAGGGATTCAGAAGTCTGATCAGGACAGTGAAAGGAACTGATCAGGACAGTGAAAGGAACTGATCAGGACAGTGAAAGGAACTGATCAGGACAGTGAAAGGAACTGATCAGGACAGTGAAAGGAACTGATCAGGACAGTGAAAGGGACTAATCAGGACAGGGAAAGGCATCTGATCTGATCAGGACAGTGAAAGACATCTGATCTGATCAGAACAGTGAAAGGCATTAGATCAGGACAGTGAAAGGAACTGATCAGGACAGTGAAAGGAACTGATCAGGACAGTGAAAGGAACTGATCAGGACAGTGAAAGGCATCTGATCAGGACAGTGAAAGGAACTGATCAGGACAGTGAAAGTAACTGATCAGGACAGTGAAAGACATCTGATCAGAACAGTGATAGGCTTCTGATCAGGACAGCGAAAGGTATGGGCGAGCTTCGTAAAGTGATCTGTAATTACTAGAACATCTACCATCTTTTTTCTTAGACTCCTCGGCAGAGCAGAAGTCAATACATACGAGTTCTAAGGGGGCTGTGGTGTTTATGTTTTCCAGCAGTGCACGTCCCTCAAGTTCTGGTTCCATACCAAACAACACATGGTTTCTCACGTCTCTCCGTATGTCGACCCAGAAGAACCTGTGACGTGTGAGGTAGAGCATTCTACTCTGGCCCTGATGGCCTGCGTCATCGTGGCAGCCTCTGATAGCCTCTTCTCCCAGAGATAAGGTTCCGACATACTGGTAGTGTGTCCCACTGGTTCAGTAACTTGGTTTGTTCGTTCTCTTCTGGACAGCCTACCCTTCCCCACTCCACAAAACCCATGGCCCTGGCCAGATCAGCATCCTCCTGCTGCTTCGCCTTTAGGTCTTGACGGGTGTAGCCAGGCAAGATGTCCTGCCCGATATCTGACAACTGCTGCACGTGGCCCGCCAGAAAGATGTCTCTCGTTCTCGGTCCGGCCACCCAATCTACATAGTTATGGAGAAGGTCGGCGACTTCAGAATAGGGTACACTCCCGCCATCTGTACTTGACATCTTTCGCTTTTCCCCCTTGCCGACTCGCTGTGCATTCTGACTGGATATCCAGAACGTGTCCCGGATGGTGCATCTCGGTAGATTGTCTGATTCTCTGATGAGGCGGTGGCAGATTCTGCTACCAGCCAAGGGTTCTCTGCTCAGAGGATCAGCGACTGTGTTCTGTGGGCCAGGGATATACTTTATATCGAACTCATAGGCGGCAAGCTTCGCCATCCACAGCTGCTCACGTGCATCCAACTTTGGCTTTGTCAGAATGTAAGTCAGCGGATTGTTGTTTATCCAGGCAGTGAAACTGTGCCCTTTCAACCAATGGCTGACCTTATCGCAGAAGGCCCATTTAAGAGCCATAAACTCCAGACGATGGACAGGGTATCGGTTCTAAGAGCTGTTTCATGACTTGCCAGCGAAAACAATTGGACGGGCTCTCTCTTCACCTGGAGTCACCTGAGATAAGACTGCACCCAGGTAATCGGATCAGGCATCAGTGGAGAGTACAAATTGACGGCTGCAGTCAGGGTGTGCCAAAATGACATGAGCCAGGTAAGTTTTCTGGGAGGAATGGTCTTTCTTGTTTCTGTACTTTCTTCCTCTCCCAGAAGCCAGTTCAAACAGTGGTTTTGCTTTTGAAGAGCAATCTTCAGTGAATCTCTGGTACCACATGATCAGGCCACGAAAGAACAATTTTCTTAGGGCATGGTGTGACACCATCAGGGCACATCAGGTCTGCTGTTGTAACGCCCACACTGGCATCAACCTTCGCCGGATCATCTCTCGTTGATCACATGGCCAAGGAACTACACGGACCTTCTGAGGAAATTAAACTTTTTGGGTGAGAGCTTCAGATTGTGCGCTCTGAGTCTCTCAAAAACCATCTGCAGTGTCTTCAATGCTTCCTGTTTCGTTGGCTAGAAAAAAAACATGAGTTTGTCAAGGTACTGTAGCAAAGGAGAGACAAAAAATTATGGTCGCCAAAAATACTAATTTTCCTCATAAAGCTACAGTGCCTTGCAAAAGTATTCATCCCCCTGGCATTTTTCCTATTTTACAACCTGTAATTTAAATGGATTTTTATTTGGATTTCCTGTAATGGACATACACAAAATAGTCCAAATTGGTGACGTGAAATGAGAAAAAATTACTTGTTTAAAAAAATGCCTAAAATGTTTTAAACTGAAAAGTTGCAGGTGCGTATGTCACGCCCTGACCTTAGAGAGCTTTTTATGTCTCTATTTTGGTTTGGTCAGGGTGTGATTTGGGTGGGCATTCTATGTTCATTTTTCTATGTTTTGGCCGGGTTATGGTTCTCAATCAGGGACAGCTGTCTATTGTTGTCTCTGATTGGGAACCATACTTAGGTAACATTTTCCCACCTGTGTTTTGTGGAGAGTTATTTTCTGTTTAGTGTTTTCTGCACCTGACAGGACTGTTTCGGTTTCGTTTCTCACTTTGTTGTTTTGTTCTAGTGTTCAGTGTTAACTTCTTTGGGGTACCCCCCCTTCTTCTCAATTTCTGCCTAAAGACATACCCTAATCTAACTGCCTGTAGCTCAGGCCCGGAAGCAAGGATATGCATATTCTTGGTATCATTTGAAAGGAAACACTCTGAATTTTGTGTAAATGTGAATTGAATGTAGGAGAATATAAAACAACAGATCTGGTAGAAGAAAATACAAGGAAATAAAAATACGCTTTCTGTTTTTTATTGTTGCTGCATCATCTTTCAAGTGACCAGGAACAGCCAAACATACAGATATGATGCTTCAAAAATGAGCCAGCTACATGACATTGAGCATGAAGTCACCCAGGTGTCCCACACAAATGTACCCAAATGTACCCAACTGGCCGAATTGGTACAGTGATACATTTTGAAGGAAATAACTACATACAAAATACATAAATGCTATTCTAACACACCCCTAACACATAATAATAATAATAATAATAATAATAATAATAATAAACAAACAAATAACAAAGGTAACTATTTACACATTTTCTATTTACAATATTGTGAAGACCCTCAGTCCTCTACACAATATTGTGCTGCTGGTGCCATGGCCCATAGCAGTCTCTTTCTGCAGGGTTACTGAACAAGTGGTGCAGGTGATGGGGAATTTCCTGTGACAAAGGGCACAACGACGTCTCCCTACTGTGCCCTTTTTGCCCTGAGGCACATTCATGCCTGCAGAGATTAATCTGGGCAGGTGAACACCACTGGTTGGAGCAGAAGGGACAGAAGGTGCTGCAGTGGACTTGCTGTAGCTAGCAAGCTCCTGGATGAGCAGCTCCCTGAAGGCTAGCTGTGAGATGGGGGGCTGTCCACAGCTCTTGGCCATTTCCTTCTGGAGGATGAAGGATTTCATCATAGCGATGTCAATGAAATGATAGAAAAATGTCTTGTACCATTTCATGGTCTTGTGGAGAACATTGTAATACCCTATCAGTGCATCTAATAGGTCCACACCTCCCATGCCCTTGTTGTAGTCCTTCACAGCAGCTGGAATGGGGACATTTTTTGTGGTCCATCCCCCGACACCGTCCTTCACACGCCTGACGACGTGATCTCCACTGAAGGACGTGTGGATACTGGAGCACATGACCACCTCTCTGGTATCCATCCACTTCACAAACAGCAGGCCATCTTCACGGATCCATCGCATGGGACCCCGCTCAGCCCGCTTAGGCATGTCGTTCACCTTGGTCTTCGGAAAGCCCACTCTGTTGGTCCGAATGGTGCCACAATCCCACACATCCAGCTTCCTCAGCTCTGTAAACAGGGTAGGGCTTGTGTAGAAGTTGTCCACAAACAGTTTGTAGCCCTTCCCCAGCAGTTGAAAATCCAATAACTCCATAACGGAATCATAACTCAGTCCCTTACCGGTAGCAAAACTGTTTTTTCCCTCATAAACAAAAAAATTGCAAGTGTAGGCACAGAATTAGCCAAAACAAACAGCTTGTTACCCAATTTGGTTGGTTTGTTACGCATGTATTGTTTGAGGCTGATTCTGGCCTTTGAGGCTACCATCCTCTCATCGATGGACAGGTTCTGGGCAGGCTGAAAATAAGTCTTGCAGGCATCAACGATGGGGTAGAGAGGTTTGATCTCTGGGGTAGAGAGGTTTGATTTTACAGAGCCTATCAAACCTTGGTGTGCCTCTCTTCTTGTCATTCTCCCCATCAACTTCTGGGTCACTGATGTGAAGCGCCCGTGAGATAGTCAGAAACCTTTTAGAAGACATGACAGTCATGGGGAAAGGCAGTTGATAGAGAGCTGATGTTTTCCACTAGTCCCTTGGAGTTTTTAACTTCACCAGCCCCATGTAAATGACCATTGAAAAGTAGCAGAAAAGGTCTGACATGGAAATGGTCTTCCATGCCTCTTTCTTTCCTGCCTGCTTCTTAGCCCCGTACTTATTGGTGTTCGACACAAGGGAATCAACAACTGACGAGGTGAAAAACAGTTGAAAAAGTTGAAGGTGGCTGTACTTTGCAGCCATGTCTAGTTGATGTCCTGGCTGCCTTTTGGGTCTAAAAACTGGTGGATTTGGTTCCACATCATTTTCTAACACAGAGTGCCAACGACCCTCTGGCCCTCTGTCTGCAGGTTTCTCTCTTCCCCACCTCTGCTTCTTTGTCACTGACTTCACACCTCTAGATGGCCGGGTAGGTGTGGAGCCGGAGACAGCGGGGGTCCGGCTGGATGAACCAGCTTCAGAGGGAGATGGACACCTCATAATCAGAATCACTGCCACTGGGAAAGATTTTAAAAAATCATACCAAATTGTCATGACCTTTTTGACAGTGTGACAGCTTGCTTCAGTTTTCACAGTACCAACAATATCAGGAACGCTAAGTAGTCATCATTCTCTGTCTGTGGAGTGATTGGCTTGGAAACCAGTTCCCAGTATCGGTTCGACTCCTTCAGTTTGTGAATCACATATATAATCACGTTCGTCCCAAGGATAAGATCATCAACTTGGCCAGCAATGATTAGAGTAGGTACAATGAGTTCTGTAAACTTCTAATGTAAAATCACACACACTCTTTGGGAACACACGTTTTCCCCCCACAGCCAACAAGCACACTGTTTGGATTCTCTTCAAACCATGTTATTTAGGGCTCCTGCTTCAATGAGTCTCTCTGTTAGGGTCTTGTTCAACGTGCAGGCCATTGAGCCGGTATCCAACATATCATCGACTGTGATCTGACTGTTAATTTAGACTGACATGTAAAATAGGCTATTTGAGCTACCAGCAAGCTGTACGTTGTGGAAGACAACTTTTGTGAGACTCAGGGGAAATATCATTAAAGTGCAGAATAAATGGACTCATAATCAGGAACTCCACAGAGGGATTCTTACAATTACCTACACTTCCCCTCTCCGAATGCAGGCAATCTAGTTTCCCTGAGCTGGGGGATTCTGTCTGGTTGGTCCTACACTTCCCCTCTCCGAATGCAGGCAATCTAGTTTCCCTGAGCTGGGGGATTCTGTCTGGTTGGTCCTACACTTCCTCTCTCCGAATGCAGGCAATCTAGTTTCCCTGAGCTGGGGGATTCTGTCTGGTTGGTCCTACACTTACCCTCTCCGAATGCAGGCAATCTAGTTTCCCTGAGCTGGGGGATTCTGTCTGGTTGGTCCTACACTTCCCCTCTCCGAATGCAGGCAATCTAGTTTCCCTGAGCTGGGGGATTCTGTCTGGTTGGTCCTACACTTCCTCTCTCCGAATACAGGCAATCTAGTTTCCCTGAGCTGGGGGATTCTGTCTGGTTGGTCCTACACTTCCCCTCTCCGAATGCAGGCAATCTAGTTTCCCTGAGCTGGGGGATTCTGTCTGGTTGGTCCTACACTTCCCCTCTCCGAATGCAGGCAATCTAGTTTCCCTGAGCTGGGGGATTCTGTCTGGTTGGTCCTACACTTCCCCTCTCCGAATGCAGGCAATCTAGTTTCCCTGAGCTGGGGGATTCTGTCTGGTTGGTCCTACACTTCCCCTCTCCGAATGCAGGCAATCTAGTTTCCCTGAGCTGGGGGATTCTGTCTGGTTGGTCCTACACTTCCTCTCTCCGAATGCAGGCAATCTAGTTTCCCCGAGCTGGGGGATTCTGTCTGGTTGGTCCTACACGTCTCCTCTCCGAATGCAGGCAATCTAGTTTCCCTGAGCTGGTGGATTCTGTCTGGTTGGTTGGGCCGCCAGGGGCTAAGATGCAGCTACAGGGCAGTCTCTCTTCACATGACCTGTGGCGTGACATCTGAAACACATTCGGTTAGACTGACAGTGGGAGAACGTGGCGTGTGCTGTATCTTCGCACACACGGCATATGCCTGTTGTTGTTTACACTTTGGCATAGGGACCCCGGTCTCCTCTTTCTGTGAGAGAACATCAATTACTTTAGACTGCATTTCAGACATACGGTCAAGAATGGATTTTTCCAACTGTATCAAGATTAGTGGGCCTACTACACTCTGTAGTTGACTGCTTACATGCCTGAAGCTCAACTGACCTGACTGGAATACTATCACATTGCCTGTTGTCACTGATAAGAGGATTCTGGGCTATATGACAGGGTACGGAGACACCAGCACTTCAATTGACCTCACAAAGAAGATAGTTCTGGGCCATCTGAAATGCACTGGGGTCACCAGCGCTTGACTTCACCTCACGCTGGTGTTCATCCAGGTGTTCTAGTACTTTGTTCGATGTCCAGCGTTCAATTAGCAAAAACATGGTTCTGTGCAGTTCTTGATAAACATTATAGCAACTTCCTCTCCTACCCTGTTTAGTAAAGACACTCATCTGCAAAATCTGCTGGTTTGTTAAAGCGAAGCCAGTAAATCTAAGGTGCACTCACCTTGTCTGGGGAGTGTACTGCAGAAATCCAACAGTGGCATGGTGAAGTATGACATCTCGCTAAAGTGCTGCAACACAAACATTGGCACAGATACACACACACACACACATGATAACATAAGCACTATACACACATGTACACATGGATTTTGTGTTGTAGATATGTGGTAGTGGAGTAGGGTCCTGAGGACACACAGTGTGTTGTAGATATGTGGTAGTGGAGTAGGGTCCTGAGGACACACAGTGTGTTGTAGATATGTAGTAGTGGAGTAGGGTCCTGAGGGCAGTGTGTTGTAGATTTGTGGTAGTGGAGGTCCTGAGGGCACACAGTGTGTTGTAGACATGTGGTAGTGGAGTAGGGTCCTGAGGGCAGTGTGTTGTAGATGTGTGGTAGTGGAGTAGGGTCCTGGGGGCAGTGTGTTGTAGATGTGTGGTAGTGGAGGTCCTGAGGGTACACAGTGTGTTGTAGATGTGTGGTAGTGGAGGTCCTGAGGGTACACAGTGTGTTGTAGATGTGTGGTAGTGGAGTAGGGTCCTGAGGGCAGTGTGTTGTAGATGTGTGGTAGTGGAGGTCCTGAGGGTACACAGTGTGTTGTAGATGTGTGGTAGTGGAGGTCCTGAGGGCACACAGTGTGTTGTAGATATGTGGTAGTGGAGGTCCTGAGTGCACACAGTGTGTTGTAGATATGTGGTAGTGGAGGGCCTGAGGGCACACAGTGTGTTGGAGATATGTGGTAGTGAAGGTCCTGAGGGCACACAGTGTGTTGTAGATGTGTGGTAGTGGAGGGCCTGAGGGCACACAGTGTGTTGTAGATGTGTGGTAGTGGAGGTCCTGAGGACACACAGTGTGTTGTAGATGTGTGGTAGTGGAGGTCCTGAGGACACACACTGTGTTGTAGATGTGTGGTAGTGGAGGTCCTGAGGACAGTGTGTTTTGGTGAAATCTGTTATGAATTGTTGTGGACATTCCAATCAAAAGGAAGTGAGACTGCAGATTCTTCAAAACAACAACTTTATATTATAAGATTTGCAAATCTGGAGCTGGTTAACTTCTCTGCGCTACGGATCCCTTTTATGGGATCACTTTCCTAAACAACCGCTAGAATTACAGGGCGCCAAATGCAAAAATATTACAAAAAATATTTAGAATCATGCAATCACAAGTGAAATATACCAAAACACAGCTTAGCTTGTTGTTAATCCACCTATCGTGTCAGATTTTGAAAATATATTTTACAGCGAAAGAAATCCAAGCTTTTGTGAGTGTAGCTTTCAATACCACAACAGCTAGCCCCAAATTAGCATGGTCACGAAAGTCAGAAAAGCAATAAAATGAATCGCTTACCTTAGATAATCTACGGATGTTTGCACTCACGAGACTTCCAGTTACACAATAAATGTTATTTTTGTTCGATAAATATTACTTTTATAACAAAAAAAACACCATTTGAGTTGCGCGTTATGTTGAGAAAACTACAGCCTCGTTCCGGTCCTGAAAGGAAGATGAACATTTCCAAAAGTATCAGATTAAAGATTATTACAAAAAATATTTATAATCATGCAATCACAAGTGAAAAATACCAAAACACAGCTTAGCTTGTTGTTAATCCACCTATCGTGTCAGATTTTGAAAATATACTTTATAGCGAAAGAAATCCAAGCTTTTGTGAGTGTAGCTTTGAATGCTACAACAGCTAGCCTTATATTAGCTTGGTTAGCTTGGTCACGAAAGTCAGAAAAGCGATAATATTAATCGCTTACCTTTGATCATTTTCGGATGTTTCCACTCACGAGACTCCCAGTTACACAACAAATGTTATTTTTGTTCGATAGATATTACTTTTATCACAAAAAAAACGATATTTGTGTTGCGCAGTATGTTGAGAAAATCAAAGCAGTGTTCCGTTCGACAAATTCCAAAAAGTATCCGTAATGGTCGTAGAAACATGTCAAATGTTTTTTATAATCAATACTCAGGTTGTTTTTAACAAACATAATCGATAATATTTCAACCGGACCATAACCTATTCTTTAAGAGACAAACGGAAAATGGAGAGCTCCTCTCTCGCGCACAGGAACTATTCGGAGGACACCTGGCTAGTTTTGAAAAATCTCGTTCATTTTTCAAAATAAAAGCCTGAAACTATGTCTAAAGCCTGGTCACAGCCCGAGGAAGCCATTTGAAAAGGAATCTGGTTGATACCCCTTTAAATGGAAGAAAGACGCTCCAGGAAACACAGTTTCAAAAAATATTTATATAACTTCCGGGTTATATTTTCTCAGGTTTTCGTCTGCAGAATACGTGTTGTTATACTCACAGACAACTTTTTGACAGTTTTGGAAACTTTGGAGTGTTTTCTATCCTAATCTAAATTATATGCATATTCTACGATCTGGGCCAGAGAAAATGTCTGTTTACCTTGGGAACAATATTTTAAGAAAAAATAAAATTCTGACCCCTAGCGTCAAGAGTTTATTAATAATCCACTCAAAAGGTGCAAATTTAAGAGCCCAACGACAAGACTTGGGTCTCAGCCTTTATAACCTTTGTCGCCGTGTTAGTTTAGCAAGTGTGTGAGATCATGATGGGAACATGGCGTACAAACAAGTGATAACGCCAGTTTTGTTACTCCTTTCTGCTGATAGAATTGTCGCTGCTCGAGCTAGCCTCTGTTCTCTTCACATTGCCACACAGCTGTGCCCTTGAAAGATAGGAAAAGAACAGGATGGACCAAAAAAACTGTAGTCACTCCCAGAGGCTAGTCACTCCCAGAGGCTGTAGTCACTCCCAGAGGCTAGTCACTCCCAGAGGCTAGTCACTCCCAGAGGCTGTAGTCACTCCCAGAGGCTGTTTGTCTTTGGCCGTGTGACTAAGTTGAACAAAGGCAGAGGGGAAAAATACCAGCTTCTTCTTACAAGACCTTGAAACAGACAATAGAAATGTACAGGTTTCAGGCTCATACAGCACATGTGCATAACATTCCACAATAGAATGTATTGTAATGTTTTTAAAATTGTATAACTGCCTTAATTTTGCCGGACCTCAGGAAAACTCTGCTGCCTTGACAGGAATCAAATGGGGATCCATAATAAATAAAAATAAAAATAGATCGAATCCGGGTGATTCACATGGTCTATTGATGGGTCAGTGCATAGACTGCACTTCACTACATCCTTTGCGCTCCCCATGAGCCTGCTCATGATATCCTCTGATTGGCTGGTTAGCGGGACACTCCTCTTTATGTACATCCCCATCACATCAACCCATTCCTGATCGTCACACTTGTCTGACCCATCCCCCTGAAGAATGGTGGATCCTTGGCGTCAGATTTCAGGATTACATTCAACTGAGATCTAGGTTTGTAGCCTGTGGGCTGGACTTAGCTAAACCACTGTGATCGCTGAAGGACTGAAACATTCACCCTCAGACTGTAGTCTGGCTGTAACTGAGTTGCCTATGTGTTTGTCTAACTGTTCTGTCAACACGTCTAACTCTCTGACTGTCACTAGAGGCCCTGGGTGTTGAAGTGTGTATATTCAAAGTAATCCCCATTGTCACTAAGGGCTTCAAGATCTGGTAAATCACGATCTGAGCTAGGATCAGCAAAGGGCACTAAAACATTAGGTTCATAATCTATACCTGGTCTAGTTCTATCAATACATTCTGCAATTGTATTAATGTTCAAATATCCCAAAATAAAAATAAAAATGTAAATCAAATCCAATGTTATTGGTCACATGCACACACTTAGCAGATGTTATTGCAGGTGTAGAGAAATGCTTGTCACCAATGGATAAGAGATTGTTTAAAAATAAAACTCAAATAACTTGGATAAAATGCACTCTCAAAATAACAAATAGTGAAATTCTGAGAGAAAATTCATATCATAAATACAATACCAAAATTAAATGAAATCCACTTGTGATGTACTGGATACACGTCACTGGTGCAGATGTCCCTCGGCGATTGGCTGATCCAGAGCCTCGGCGATTGGCTGATCCAGAGCCTCGGCGATTGGCTGATCCAGAGTCTGGACGTGACGGCACCAATTGTAATCTTCAGGTTCTAACTCCTTTCCGAGGCAACCAATCAGCAGGCATGGACACCACGGTACTGTCAGGCGAGCAATACCTTGAGACGTCCTTAATATTAGACGTCGTGCACCAGCTGTGATTGACAAGTAGACACACCCACCCACCCCTCGTTTTACCAGACGTAGCTGTCCCGCCGATGCACGGAAAACCCAGACAACTGCATATTACCCGTGTCGTCGTTCAGCCACGACTTGGTGACACAGAAGATATTATAGTTTTTATTGTCCTGTTGGTAGGATAGTTTCGAACAGAGATCATCCAGTTTATTCTCCAGCGATTGCACATTGGCCAATAGAACGAATGGTAGAGGCGGGTTACCCACTCGCCTACGAATTCTCACAAGGCACCCCGATTTTTTGCACCCTGTATTTCTGTCTTTTCTTCACGCGAATTTGGGTCTGGTCTCGGAGAAACAATATATCCTTCGCGTCGGAGTCATGATAGAAAAACTATTCCTCCAGTTGGAGGTGAGTAATCGCTGTTCTGATATCCAGAACCTCTTTTCGGTCATAAGAGATGGTGGCAGCCACATTATGTACAAAAAAAGCTCTATATACACTATCAAACACTAATGTTCCTTAACAATTACATAGAACAAATACCCCTTAGACAACACGTTCATCCAAATACCTGGGACACACAGCAGTGTTAGTTGACTTATGGTTTCTCTCACACTCCTACAACGTAAAAGGATTGCCACGCTGGTATAAAGGATTTGGAGAAAGACGGAGGAATACATAATAGGGGTTTTTAATACACCCAAAACAAACACGTATACAAAACACTGGGATGTACTCAAACAAACAAAGCGAGGGTAAACCTCGTAGAAGGACACGGGACGAGACCCGTAATACACAACGCACAAAACACGCAGCACAGGCTGAGACAACTCATAGGTACTCACACGACCAACGGACATGGGAACAATACCCGACAAGGACAATGGGGAACAGAGGGCACGTATATAACATACTAATCATACTACTAGTATACTACATACTAAAGGGAAATGGGAACCAGGTGTGCGTAATCAGACAAGACAGTCCGGGGTTGATGGTAATGAATCCCGTTCAGTGAAGAAGGTCAGTGACGTAGACCTCCGGAACTGGTGAACAGAATGAGCAGCAGTACCGGGGAGGATCCGTGACAAGGATAGAAATACTCAACAAAAATGTTGAACCGTCTAGGTTTGGACGGGGCACACATGTTGAGAACAAGCTAGCTAACAGTGTACATGACTAACAGTACGAGAGATAGCATAGGTAGCATGTTAGCATGGAATCTTGGTTAAAACAACCAAAATACACTTCACATTATGACAAACTAGATGTAATTACATTGTACATTAGTAATTACATTACATTAGTTCATACATATTCTGTGACAATTTGGACGTAATTATATCAAAATAAATTTTAACTGTGATCGGAGCGGAGAAGCGTTTTCTACCTACCGTAAATTCCATCAGCATGAAACAGAAAATGGTGCGCAAAATATACTAGAGCAGCTAGGCTGCAATACCGTCAACCAACCACACGATGTCAGTCAAGTACCCGTGAATGAAACCTATCAATAGGAATAATTGAAACAATAAGACATATTCCAACATGTGCTCAAGAACATGAATTCAATGCTTATGAAAGTAATTTTGGCAAAATTTACAAATAAAAACAGAATATATTTCTTACTCTGTTACATTCTCCTCTCTTGAAATTGCCAAAAATACCTAAAACATTTGCAGTTTCAAAACAAAACCCCCCAAAAATGTGCGACCATGTCCTAGAGGTAGTAAGGGTGCGTGCTGGTGGCAGGGAAGTCTGGCGCAGGAGATCGAACTTGGTATAAAACGAAGTAGTTTAATAAGTGCTCAAAACTCCGAAAACCAAAATATACAAAATAAAAACAAGTGGGTACAAAACCCGTCGCACACCAGAACATAACTTGCACAATAGTTACAAACAAAACGATCACCGACAAGGACAATGAGGGGAAACAGAGGGTTAAATACACAACATGTAATGAATGGGATTGAAACCAGGTGTGATGGAAGACCAAACCAATGGAAAATGAAAAGAGGATCAGCGATGAAGGTTGGCGACTTCGACCGCCGAATGCGGCCCGAACAAGGAGACCAACTTCGGCGGAAGTCGTGACAGGTAAGAGCACTCAAAATATTACCAACTAGTGTGTACTAATCAAATCAAGCCTTATTTATATAGCACATTTCAAAACATAAATTAAAAAAAATATACAAACAAAAGCAGAAATATTCACGACACAAGGATATATTTTTTTGTTATTACTATAAAAACTGAAAGAATAGAAAGCACCCTAAAGAAAAAAACTGAGCTAAAAAAAAAAAATGTAAGGTCCTTTTGAAATAAGATAGCAATTAAAAGTTAGGACACATCATTTCATTCAATGGTTTTACTTTATTTTTACTATTTTCTACATTGTATGGTTTGTACGGTTAGGGATACGTTGAGTGAAGGAAAAGCAGCCAACGAGTGCTCAGTGTATGTGGAGACTCCTTCAAGACACGGGCCCCGTGTGGCTCAGTTGGTAGAGCATGGCGCTTGCAACGCCAGGGTTGTGGGTTTGATTCCCACGGGGGACTAGTACAAAAATAAGAGCGTCTGCTAAATGACTTAAATGTAAAATGTAAATGTAAGACTGTTGGAAAAGCATTCTGATTGAAGGTTGAGAGAATGCCAAGAGTTTGCAAAGCTGTCATCAATGCAAAGGGTGGCTATTTAGTAGAATCTTAAATATAAATTATATTTTGATTTGTTTAACACTTTTGTGTGTTATGTGTTATTTCATAGTTTTGATGTCTTCACTATTATTCTAAAATGTCGAAAATAATACAAATAAAGAAAACCCTGAAATTAGTAGGTGTGTTCAAACTTTTGACTGGTACTGTATGTCCACAGTTTCGGCCCCCTCAGGTTCTCTGGCAGGCTAGGTGTGTACTAGCTAGTTAGCTAGTTAGCTAGCTAGCTAATGCAGTGTTTTCCAACTCCAGTCCAAGAGTACCTCCAACACATTTTTATTGTAGCCTCGGACAAGCACACCTGATTCAACTTGTCAACTAATTATCAAGCCCTTGATGAGTTGAATAAGGTGTTTTTGTCCAGGGGGTTACAACACGAAACATTTTTTTTTACTGTTGGGGGTACTGGAGGACCAGAGTCGGGAAACACTAGTTAGTGTGTACTAGCTACCTAGTCTAGTTAGTGTGTACTGCAATACACGCAACCAACAAATACCTGTACAGTTTACGCACATACCATCTGAGATGCGGCATGTGCTTTGAGGTTCACAGACCAGGCGGCTTGTGGCGCTCGTAATCTGCGGGTTGGATTCATCTCCTCCAATCAGGATTAAGATTTTACCATTTGCATAATCAACATTCAAATGTTTACAATGTGAAACATGAAATTATTATTTATATACAAGATAGGGTATTTCCTTGTTGAACTGTTAGAATGCAGTTTATACCAGACACGTGGTTAGGGCTTAGCTACCTGTTTAGATTGAATATGGCCTTCAGACAGTGTCAAACTCTTGGAACAATAGAACCTAATCAAGACAGATCACATGGTTACCCTTCACCCCTCTTCCCCCTTTAAACCACAACATCTACCCTGCTCCCGCCGCTTGTCTGAGCAACCATTTCATCTGTTTCAATTAGTGTTGCAATGCCATTAGGCAGAGGACGGAGAGGCACTCCCACCGATTGGAGTTTCTTCAACTCCAACAGCGATTGGAATAGTTTAATAAAGAGAATAAAATGTGACTTTTTTTCCCCCCACAGAGATATCTTTAGAGGGAATTGAGATATGCATCTTTTGAAAGAGAGACACTGAAAGACGTTCAGTGTTGAGATAAATGTGGTCTGTCGAAGACCTTTGAATTACGGGATTCATTGTTACCTTTTATATACAGGTGTGTGTGGGTGCGTGTGTGTGTGTGTGTGTGTGTGTAGGCGTGTGTGTGTGTGTGTGTGTGTGTGTAGGTGTGTGTATGTGTCAAAGCTTTGTTCCAAAAGCTTACACTTTACTTTATAGATTTTGTTTAAATTGCTTCGCTTTCGTGGTTGCGCCGGTTATATTCAATAGCTAGTCTTTTATGTTTCACGGCCACGTTGTAAAGAAGGTTCAGTTGTTCCGATGAGGTTCTGAATAGATCCACAGTAAGGAGTAATATCCCATGATCCCATTTCTCAATCCAAATGTCAAAACAGAAAAAGTAAAGTGCCAAGACGGAGACAAACGGCCAATTGTTAGAACAGAACCTGTGTTTATCCTCTTAAAATGTCGATTGCATCACTGACGTTAGCCCATAACACCCAGGTTGTGCTCCAATTCTGACCCTATTGGCACCCTATGCACTATACAGAGAAAAGGCTGCCATTTAGGACACAACCCCAGACACTGTCTCCCTGTTCAAGGACACAACCCTAGACCCTAGTCTCCCTGGCCTAGGACACAACCCCAGCCCTTGTCTCCCTGGCCTAAGACACAGCCCCAGCCCTTGTCTCCCTGGCCTAAGATACAGCCCTTGTCTCCCTGGCCTAGGACACAGCCCCAGCCCTTGTCTCCCTGGCCTAGGACACAGCCCCAGCCCTTGTCTCCCTGGCCTAGGACACAACCCCAGCCCTTGTCTCCCTGGCCTAGGACACAGCCTCAGCCCTTGTCTTCCTGGCCTAGGACACAACCCCAGCCATTGTCTCCCTGGCCTAGGACACAACCCCAGCCATTGTCTCCCTGGCCTAGGACACAACCCCAGCCATTGTCTCCCTGGCCTAAGACACAGCCATGTACAGTAATACTGATCCATGGCTTGGGCTCCATGAATATCTTCATGGATATCTGTATATGAATATCTTTATCACATCTGATGAGGATTAGGGGCCTGTGATTTAACCATGGGAAGAAGAGATTAGAGCTTGTAGATGAATATTACTCACAGTGGCAGAGCGGCGGTGGTGCCTATCACCCCCGGTCAATGCCAACCGACACAGCCGTTATGATTACAGCTCTCGGAAAAGGTGCAATTCAATGATACTCACTTCTGTGACTGTCCTCTTCTCAACCGCTTTCTGGCACACCGGCGAGGCTGAGCTGATGATCGCTTTAATGGCATTAAAAGGTGGTTTCGTTGGGTTGTAAAATGATTGGACGGGTTACTACTGATTGTTCTGTGATGGGTGGGGAAATGGGGTTATTGTCTCACAGCACTGTTGTTTTATTTGGCTTCAAAAAGGCGTTTTAGTCATAAATCCATGCTTGATCCTGTTTATGTAAAGGCGAGAGAAGGACTCTTTTAAATGTTTTATGGTGTTTTCTGAGGAGTCAATTCTAAAGTGATGCTGAGGAGTCAATTCTAAAGTGATTCTGAGGAGTCAATTCTAAAGTGATGCTGAGGAGTCAATTCTAAAGTGATGCTGAGGAGTCAATTCTAAAGTGATGCTGAGGAGTCAATTCTAAAGTGGTGATGAGGAGTCAATTCTAAAGTGATTCTGAGGGATCAATTCTAACGTGGTGCTGAGGAGTCAATTCTAAAGTGATGATGAGGAGTCAATTCTAAAGTGGTGCTGAGGAGTCAATTCTAAAGTGATGCTGAGGAGTCAATTCTAAAGTGATGCTGAGGAGTCAATTCTAAAGTGATGCTGAGGAGTCAAGTCTAAAGTGATGCTGAGGAGTCAATTCTAAAGTGATGCTGAGGAGTCAATTCTAAAATGATTCTGAGGAGTCAAGTCTAAAGTGATGCTGAGGAGTCAATTCTAAAGTGATGCTGAGGAGTCAATTCTAAATTGATTCTGAGGGATCAATTCTAACGTGGTGCTGAGGAGTCAATTCTAAAGTGATGCTGAGGAGTCAAGTCTAAAGTGATGCTGAGGAGTCAAGTCTAAAGTGATGCTGAGGAGTCAAGTCTAAAGTGATAATGAGGAGTCAATTATAAAGTGATGATGAGGAGTCAATTCTAAAATGATTCTGAGGAGTCAATTCTAAAGTGGTGCTGAGGAGTCAATTCTAAAGTGTTTGCTGAGGAGTCAATTCTAAAGTGAATCTGAGGAGTCAATTCTAAAGTGATGCTGAGGAGTCAATTCTAAAGTGATGCTGAGGAATCAAGTCTAAAGTGATGCTGAGGAGTCAATTCTAAAGTGATGCTGAGGAGTCAATTCTAAAGTGATAGTCAATTCTAAAGTGATTCTGAGGAGTCAAGTCTAAAGTGATGCTGAGGAGTCAATTCTAAAGTGATGTTGAGGAGTCAATTCTAAAGTGATGCTGAGGAGTCAATTCTAAAGTGATGCTGAGGAGTCAATTCTAAAGTGATGCTGAGGAGTCAAGTCTAAAGTGATTCTGAGGAGTCAATTCTAAAGTGGTGCTGAGGAGTCAATTCTAAAGTGATTCTAAGGAGTCAATTCTAAAGTGATGTTGAGGAGTCAATTCTAAAGGGATTCTGATGAGTCAATTCTAAAGTGATGCTGAGGAGTCAATTCTAACGTGGTGCTGAGGAGTCAATTCTAAAGTGATGCTGAGGAGTCAATTCTAAAGTGATGCTGAGGAGTCAATTCTAAAATGATGCTGAGGAGTCAATTCTAAAATGATGCTGAGGAGTCAATTCTAAAGTGATGCTGAGGAGTCAATTCTAAAGTGATTCTGAGGAGTCAAGTCTAAAGTGATGCTGAGGAGTCAATTCTAAAGTGATGCTGAGGAGTCAATTCTAAAGTGATGCTGAGGAGTCAATTCTAAAGTGATGCTGAGGAGTCAAGTCTAAAGTGATTCTGAGGAGTCAATTCTAAAGTGGTGCTGAGGAGTCAATTCTAAAGTGATTCTAAGGAGTCAATTCTAAAGTGATGTTGAGGAGTCAATTCTAAAGTGATTCTGATGAGTCAATTCTAAAGTGATGCTGAGGAGTCAATTCTAACATGGTGCTGAGGAGTCAATTCTAAAGTGATGCTGAGGAGTCAATTCTAAAGTGATGCTGAGGAGGCAATTCTAAAATGATGCTGAGGAGTCAATTCTAAAATGATTCTGAGGAGTCAATTCTAAAGTGATGCTGAGGAGTCAATTCTAAAATGATTCTGAGGGGTCAATTCTAAAGTGATGCTGAGGAGTCAATTCTAAAGTGATGCTGAGGAGTCAATTCTAAAGTGATGCTGAGGAGTCAAGTCTAAAGTGATGCTGAGGAGTCAATTCTAAAGTGATGCTGAGGAGTCAATTCTAAAGTGGAGCTGAGAAGTCAATTCTAACGTGGTGCTGAGGAGTCAATTCTAAAGTGATGCTGAGGAGTCAATTCTAAAGTGATTCTGAGGAGTCAATTCTAAAGTGATGCTGAGGAGTCAATTCTAAAGTGATGCTGAGGAGTCAATTCTAAAGTGATGCTGAGGAGTCAATTCTAAAGTGATGCTGGGGAGTAAATTCTAACGTGGTGCTGAGGAGTCAATTCTAAAGTGATGCTGAGGAGTCAATTCTAAAGTGATGCTGAGGAGTCAAGTCTAAAGTGATTCTGAGGAGTCAATTCTAAAGTGATGCTGAGGAGTCAATTCTAACGTGGTGCTGAGGAGTCAATTCTAAAGTGATAATGAGGAGTCAATTCTAAAGTGATGCTGAGGAGTCAATTCTAAAGTGATTCTGAGGAGTCAATTCTAAAGTGATGCTGAGTAGTCAAGTCTAAAGTGATTCTGAGGAGTCAATTCTAAAGTGATTCTAAGGAGTCAATTCTAAAGTGATGCTGAGGAGTCAATTCTAAAGTGATTCTAAGGAGTCAATTCTAAAGTGATGCTGAGGAGTCAATTCTAACGTGATGCTGAGGAGTCAATTCTAAAGTGCAGATTCTGAGTGGTGTGAGGATGCTGAGATACAGATTCTGAGTGGTGTGGGGCTACAGAGATACAGATTCTGAGTGGTGTGGGGATGCTGAGATACAGATTCTGAGTGGTGTGGGGCTGCAGAGATGAGAATCTACCACTCAGAATCTACATCTCATCTCTGTAGCCCCACTCCACTCAGAATCTACATCTCATCTCTGCAGCCCCACACCACTCAGAATCTACATCTCATCTCTGTAGCCCCACACCACTCAGAATCTACATCTCATCTCTGTAGCCCCACTCCACTCAGAATCTACATCTCATCTCTGTAGCCCCACACCACTCTGAATCTACATCTCATCTCTGTAGCCCCACACCACCCAGAATCTACATCTCATCTCTGCAGCCCCACTCCACTCTGAATCTACATTTCATCTCTGTAGCCCCACACCACTCAGAATCAACATCTCTTCTCTGCAGCCCCACACCACCCAGAATCTACATCTCATCTCTGTAGCCCCACACCACTCAGAATCTACATCTCATCTCTGTAGCCCCACACCACTCAGAATCTACATCTCATCTCTGTAGCCCCACACCACCCAGAATCTATAACTCATCTCTGTAGCCCCACTCCACTCTGAATCTACATCTCATCTCTGTAGCCCCACACCACCCAGAATCTACATCTCATCTCTGTAGCCCCACTCCACTCAGAATCTACATCTCATCTCTGTAGCCCCACACCACCCAGAATCTACATCTCATCTCTGTAGCCCCACACCACCCAGAATCTACATCTCATCTCTGTAGCCCCACTCCACTCAGAATCTACATCTCATCTCTGCAGCCCCACTCCACTCAGAATCTACATCTCATCTCTGCAGCCCCACTCCACTCAGAATCTACATCTCATCTCTGCAGCCCCACTCCACTCTGAATCTACATCTCATCTCTGCAGCCCCACTCCACTCAGAATCTACATCTCATCTCTGTAGCCCCACACCACTCAGAATCTACATCTCATCTCTGCAGCCCCACTCCACTCAGAATCTACATCTCATCTCTGCAGCCCCACACCACTCTGAATCTACATCTCATCTCTGTAGCCCCACACCACTCAGAATCTACATCTCATCTCTGCAGCCCCACACCATTCAGAATCTACATCTCATCTCTGTAGCCCCACACCACTCAGAATCTCCACAAACAACAATAAAAGGAACATGCCTAATTTATGCTCACTTTCATTTCTGACTGCCTAATGAATTTTAATGCAGGTTATCATTTCCAGAACAAGCAATTCACAGGATGTAAGAGGTTTGGGCTGGTTAAGCTGTTGTCTGCTGTGCAAGCTGTCAGTCAAACAGGATATTAGCAGAGAGCGTGTGAAACGCTGTCCTGTACTAGGCCTAATCTGGGTTTGTAATAGGAAATTACACCTGACACCCCAACCCTTTCTTGTTTAGGACTGGAGTTGGGAAACACAGCACTAGCCAGCTGGTACAAACTAGCAACAACAACAACAACAAAAGTTACAAATGCACAAAGATACCCCCCAAGACATGCTAACCTCCCTGTATCACAAGGTGACTCTAATCTTACCCCACCAGGTCTGGAGTACTGCTGCTTTTCTGTTGTACCTGATCATTGATAGCACCCACCTGGTGTCCCAGGTCTAAAACAGGCCCTGGTTAGAGGCTTTCTGGAGGTCCAGATTTGAATTTGAGTGCTGCATGATATTACTTCGACAGCCACTACTTACAGTTGTCAAATACAGATGGTTATTACGTCGTATAGTGCCTTGGGTGTGAGAAATGCACTTTATAAATAGAAAATCAAGGATTATTATTAATAGAATGTACAGCGTACAGTGATCCAGGTTGATTAGTGCTTTGTCTAATGTAAGCTTGGCTGATTACGGGTTATGTAATTATGAAATGAATACAGCTCATGAAAATGTTCTGAAACAGGTTAGGAGTAGAATAGATACATATCACTTACCCTTGGGCCCTATTCCCTTTATAGTGCACTACTTTGACCAGAGCCAAATGGCACCCTCTTCCCTTTATAGTGCACTACTTTGTCCAGAGCCAAATGGCACCCTCTTCCCTTTATAGTGCACTACTTTGACCAGAGCCAAATGGCAGCAATAACACATTGACAGCTGCTGTACAGAAGGATCAAAAAATATATATTGTTAATTTCATGACCTCATTTAAATCTGTTCAGGCTGTGTCCTCATTTAAACCTCCAGGCTGAATCCTCATTTAAACCTCCTGAGAACCTCCAGGCTGAATCCTCATTTAAACCTCCAGGCTGAATCCTCATTTAAACCTCCTGAGAACCTCCAGGCTGTTTCCTCATTTAAACCTCCTGAGAGCCTCCAGGCTGTTTCTTTATTTAAACCTCCTGAGAACCTCCAGGCTGAATCCTCATTTAAACCTCCAGGCTGAATCCTCATTTAAACCTCCTGAGTTCCTCCAGGCTGTTTCTTTATTTAAACCTCCTGAGAACCTCCAGAATGTCTCCTCATTTAGGACCTCTACTAAAACTGGATCTCACTGTTGAGATCCTGATAAAACTGAATCACACTGAAAGCGAAGGCACTTCTGTAAGCTACAACCTATGTAATTTTCAATTAACACAACTGTCATTCTGGGAGTGAGTAGGAGTGACCAATCTCTCCACACTAATCTGCATGCCCTTTATATGCTGAATGTTATTCCACACTGTAAATACCATGTATTTCTGTACTACTCAAACGGATGTGGTTATGTAACGGAAGTGGCGAGCTGCTGAACCAAGCTTTTGTGATGAGTAACCTTGTCCTAAACAGGGAAGATGGTGCCGTACTGTATTTACCATGACGAGTAGGCCATCATTGTAAATAACAATTTGTTCTTAACTGACTTGCTTAGTTAAATAAAGGTTAAATATATATATTTTTTAATGCTGCCGTGTTGCAAGTTCGAACCAACTTTGCTATTTTGTTTTTCTGCTGTGGTTTATCTTCACTTTTTCTTCTGCAATAAATGTATCCACTTTCATTTCTTAGGATCAACAATAACTTTTGAACATCAGATCGGCAGTTTACTAACCTCAATTCTGGCTTCAACTTTAACTTAGACTCATCTGCTTTGGGCTCTTTGTGTAATTCCGACCCAAATTTCAGGCTATCCAAGAGAAAACGCTGGCGAAAAAGAGTCAGGAGAGGTCCTGGTGAGATTAAGGCGAAGGGAAATCCAGCCACCTCCTCCCTATATTCTATCACTTGATAATAAGATGAATGATCTCCTATGGCAGATTTGCTTTCAACGGAACTCTTGTAATGTCACGTCCTGACCTTAGTTATCTATGTTTTCTGTATTATTTTGGTCAGGTCAGGGGGTGACGAGGGTGGGTATGTGTGTTTTTGTCTTGTCTAGGGTTTTTTGTAGATCCATGGGGTTTTTGTAAGTCTAGGCATATTGTAGGTCTATGGTGGCCTGAATTGGATCCCAATCAGAGGCAGTTGTTTATCGTTGTCTCTGATTGGGGATCATATTTAGGTAGCCATTTTCCCTTTTGGTTTCGTGGGTTCTTGTCTATGTGTAGTTGCCTATTTCAGCACTCGTTTGGTATAGCGTCACGTTTTTGTTTTTTTGTTAGTTTGTTCAGTGTTCTTCCTTCATTATAAGAAGAATGTATGCTTATCACGCTGCACCTTGGTCTCCTCAATACGACGAACGTGACGTGTAATATTCTCTGCTTTTCTGAAACATTTACCAAGCAGACAAGACATTGGATTCAAGGAAATCGAACAAAGAGGAGGGGTATGCCTCTTCATCAATAGAAACTGCTGTGCTGACTCAAGCGCAGTGGAAGGCTCCACCCATTTCTTACTCGTTTTGAAATACCTGATGATCAAATGCCGATCCTTCTATCTCCCGATAGTTTTCAGCTGTTATCGTGACTGCTGTATACACTGAGTGTACAAAACATTAAGAACCCCCCCCCTCCCCATTGACCTAAGAACAGCCTCAATTCGTTTGACCCTACAAGGTGTTTAAAAGAAGGGTATAAGTGTGTGCCACCCTACAAGAGCTTCACAGGGATGCTGGCCCATGTTGACTCCAATGCTTCCCACAGGGATGCTGGCCCATGTTGACTCCAATGCTTCCCACAGGGATGCTGGCCCATGTTGACTCCAATGCTTCCCACAGGGAGGCTGGCCCATGTTGACTCCAATACTTCCCACAGGGAGGTTGGCCCATGTTGACTCCAATACTTCCCACAGGGAGGTTGGCCCATGTTGACTCCAATGCTTCCCACAGTTGTGTCAAGTTGGCTGGATGTCCTTTGGGTGATGGACCATTCTGGATACACACAGGAAACTGTTGAGCGTGAAAAACCCAGCAGCGTTGCAGTTCTTGACACAAACCGATGCGCCCCTGGCACCTACTACCATACCCTGTTCAAAGGCACTTAAATCTTTTGTCTTGGCAGTTCACCCTCTGATTGGCACACATACACAATCCATGTCTCCAGGCTTAAAAATACTTCTTTAACCTGTCTCTTCCGCTTCATCTACACTGTTTGAAGTGGATTTAACAAGTGACGTCAATAAGGGATCATCGCTTTCACCTGGATTCACCTGGTCCATCAGTCTATGTCATGGAACAATGTTTTGTACAGTCAGTGTATAGTCCACCTCAGGACAAGACATTTAACGAGTACTTAACTGTACTTACCGAACTGTAGTCAAGCGGGAAACCCGGAGGCTAAATTCCACGTCATTAAGACACATAATACCCAACTTCCTTCAACACGTCGCCTTCACTGCTAGGGACCGATAGAGTCCTAGACCACTGTCACTTAACCCACTAGCAAGCATACAAGGCCCTCCCCTTGTACACACTTCGGCAAATCAGATCATGACTCTATACTCATGCTTCTTGTTTACAAGCAGAAGCTCAAACAGGAAGTACTCGTGACGCTCTCCATATAGAAATTTCCCTCTGAATCGGACGCTATGATACAGGACTGCTTTGCTAGCGCTGATGGGAATATGTTCCGGAACACCGCCGATAGCATTGGCGAGGTAACCACCTCCGTCACCGGCTTCATCAGGAAATTCCTCACCGATGTTGTCCCGACAGTGACGGTTTTCTGCTTCCCCAATCAAAAGCCCTGAATTAACACAGAGGTTGGAGCTAAGCTAAATGACAGGGCTACCGTACACAGATCTGTCGCAGCCAACCCCGAGGCTACGGCTGAGGACATGAACAAGTAGTCCCGCTAAGACCTCCACAGAGCCATCAAACAAGCAAAAGGACAAGGTGGAATCCTGCTAGACAGGCTCCGATTCCCGATGCATGGGGCAGGGGCTACAGTCCACTAAGGATTATAAAGGAAGACACAGCCATGATCTGCCCAATGATGCCTTTCTACCAGATGAACTCAATGCATTTTATGCTCACTTTGACAAAAACAACACTGAGCCGTGCATGAGGGCCCCCGCCAAACCAGGGAACTGGGTGATCTCACTCTCCGAGGCAGACATGAGTATGTTTTTTTAATCAGGTCAACACTTACAAGGCAGCGGGGCCAGACGGTATTCCAGGGCATGTTCTCAGAGCATGCGCAGAACAGCTGGCAGGCATATTCACAGTCATTTTCAACCTCTCCTTGTCCCAGTCTGTAATCAACAGATGTCTCAAGCTAATGGCTAACTGCCAAAATGACTACCGGCCTGGAGCACTCACATCTGTAATCACGAAGTGCTCTGAAAGGCTGGTTATGGCACACATCAACTCCATCATGCCAGACACCCTTGAGATCCACTCTAATTTTCATACCGCTCCAACAGATCTATAGACAACAGAATCTCAATTGCACTCCACACCGTGGTCACCCACCTAGATAGGGGAATACCAATGTGAGAATGCTGTTCAGTGACTACAGCTCAGCGTTCAACACCATAGTACCCTCCAAGCTGATCAACAACGCTCGGGTGCCTGGGACTAAAACACTTCCCTCTGCCACTGGATCCTGGACTTCCTGACCGGCTGACTCCAGGAGGTGAGAGTAGGCAGCATCACCACCTCCACGCTGACCCTCAACACGAGGGCCTCTATCAAGGTGTTTTGGTACTTCCCCTTATGCACTTTGGTTTTCCATGTGCTTACTATACCACAGGTCAGTGTAATCTACCAGTCAACTGTCTATCCTGCCATCTATCCATAGTGACAATAGTTGTAGGTTTGTCCAGATCTACAATAGGTTTACTGGCAATCATACCACACATATGATTCAAATCTGCACCAATTTTCCCATCGAAATCTACAAGATAGAGGAGTAGTTCACAGGTAGTGGAGAGCACAGGTGCAGGGGAGAGGCCAGGTGCAGGGGAGAGGCCAGGTGCAGCGGAGAGGCCAGGTGCAGCGGAGAGGCCAGGTGCAGGGGAGAGGTCAGGTGCAGGGGCGACGCCAGGTGCAGGGGAGACGCCAGGTGCAGGGGAGAGGCCAGGTGCAGCGGAGAGGCCAGGTGCAGGGGAGAGGCCAGGTGCAGGGGAGAGGCCAGGTGCAGCGGAGAGGCCAGGTGCAGCGGAGAGGCCAGGTGCAGCGGAGAGGCCAGGTGCAGCGGAGAGGCCAGGTGCAGCGGAGAGGCCAGGTGCAGCGGAGAGGCCAGGTGCAGCGGAGAGGCCAGGTGCAGCGGTAAGGCCAGGTGCAGCGGAGAGGCCAGGTGCAGCAGTGAGGCCAGGTGCAGCGGATTGGCCAGGTGCAGCGGAGAGGCCAGGTGCAGCGGAGAGGCCAGGTGCAGCGGAGAGGCCAGGTGCAGCGGAGAGGCCAGGTGCAGCGGAGAGGCCAGGTGCAGCGGAGAGGCCAGGTGCAGGGGAGAGGCCAGGTGCATCATTGCGCATGAAAGAACAGTGAAGACACTGAGCTCAAAAAGCTTCCCTATTGATCTTGTTTAGGGACAATACAATGATCCTACCTAGACTAGCCCACAACAACACAACACAATTAATGTTTGCAATATTGTTTTCAATTGAGTACAATTCTACTACTCTAGGCTGTAAACTGCAGTGAAAATGTCATTTTAATATTGGCACAAAAGCCCCGTTATTTGATTGTTTCATTCCATTGGGACGAGTTGTGGGTCTACTCTGGACAGATTCTAGAAATACAGTCCTGTCTGGCTGTATTTTTTAAAAACTTTTGATACTTCCTGTCTGTTTCAGATCATCATTCTCCCAAGTCATGCTATACAGTCTGGCCATAAAGGCCTGTACAATGATGTAGGGCAACAACCCCCCCCCCCCCCCCCCCCCCCGCTTTCTGCCATCTACCCGGTACAGTTGAAACCAGGATTCATCTGTGAAGAGTACACTTCTCCAGCGTGCCAGTGACCATCGAAGGTGAGTATTTGTCTACTCAAACTGCACTCAGGTCAAGACACTGGTGAGGACGACGAGCATGCAGATGAGCTTCCCTGAGACGGTTTCTGACAGTTTGTGCAGAAATTCTTCGGTTGTGCAAACCCACAGTTTCATCAGCTGCCCGGGTGGTCTCAGATGATCCCGCAGGTGAAGAAGGCGGATGTGGAGGTCCTGGGCATGGTTGCACGTCAGTGGCGGTCAGTGATGTTTAAGATGAGGGAGGACGATGTCCTTATTTCTATTACAACATATTGGATGACTCTCATTCATATTCCATTCACCCAGTTCAATGTAACAGCGATAGCTTTAGGCTACTACATGATACTCGATTGTTCCCCTATACCCATTATGAGGTGGCTACAACCTAGCCTATGAATGAAAGATTACAGCGTAGGTGCACACAGGTCGAAAGACAAATTTGAGGTGACAGACAGTGACCTTCAATACAGCCTTGCAGACTCTTGCCTGAATCTAGTTGATATAGGGTGTAACTATTAGTCCAACAGCTGCAAACGACAGTTTCTATTGGACAAATTCTAAATGTTTATCCCTGTTTTGTTCAGTTTGCTTCTGTTTAAGAAACGTTTTTCAACAGAATCGGCGGAATGAATCCACCCCTGATGACGTGTATAAACACAGTTCACTCTCATAGCAGTCACGTTGTATTCCTTCTCTTCCCATCGCTTGTGGACTTTAATGCACAACACATCAGCTGTATGTGACCAGGGGAAAAACCTTTCCAAGCTAAACCGCTATGCACAGTTTTCATCGTTTTCACCATATTAGCTAAAGTAACGGTATAGTTAGCATAGCTAATATAACTAACAGCATTAGTAAACCCGCCACAATCATGCAGTAAAGTAACAGTATAGTTAACATAGCTACTAAAGTAACGGTATAGTTAGCATAGCTACTAAAGTAATGGTATAGTTAACATAGCTACTAAAGTAACGGTATAGTTAACATAGCTACTAAAGTAACGGTATAGTTAGCATAGCTACTAAAGTAACGGTATAGTTAACATAGCTACTAAAGTAACATTATAGTTAATATAGCTACTTAAGTAACGGTATAGTTAGCATAGCTACTAAAGTAACGGTATAGTTAGCATAGCTACTAAAGTAACGGTATAGTTAACATAGCTACTAAAGTAACGGTATAGTTAACATAGCTACTAAAGTAACGGTATAGTTAGCATAGCTACTAAAGTAACAGTATAGTTAACATAGTTACTAAAGTAACGGTATAGTTAACATAGCTACTAAAGTAACAGTATAGTTAACATAGCTACTAAAGTAACGGTATTGTTAGCATAGCTACTAAAGTAACGGTATAGTTAGCATAGCTACTAAAGTAACGGTATAGTTAACATAGCTACTAAAGTAACGGTATAGTTAGCATAGCTACTAAAGTAACGGTATAGTTAGCATAGCTACTAAAGTAACGGTATAGTTAGCATAGCTACTAAAGTAACGGTATAGTTAGCATAGCTACTAAAGTAACAGTATATTTAACATAGCTACTAAAGTAACGGTATAGTTAGCATAGCTACTAAAGTAACGGTATAGTTAGCATAGCTACTAAAGTAACGGTATAGTTAGCATAGCTACTAAAGTAACGGTATAGTTAACATAGCTACTAAGGTAACGGTATAGTTAACATAGCTACTAAGGTAACGGTATAGTTAACATAGCTACTAAAGTAACGGTATAGTTAGCATAGCTACTAAAGTAACGGTATAGTTAGCATAGCTACTAAAGTAACGGTATAGATAGCATAGCAACTAAAGTAACGGTATAGTTAGCATAGCAACTAAAGTAACGGTATAGTTAGCATAGCTACTAAAGTAACGGTATAGTTAGCATAGCTACTAAAGTAACGGTATGAATGAAAGTAAACCTAGACCTACAACCTAGACCTACAACCTACAACCTAGTTAGCATACCATTTTTTTTCTCATATTGCATGCTTACAAAGAGTAGTCAACGTGTGTGTGTGTGTGTGTGTGTGTGTGTGTGTGTGTGTGTGTGTGTGTGTGTGTGTGTGTGTGTGTGTGTGTGTGTGTGTGTGTGTGTGTGTGTGTGTGTGTGTGTGTGTGTGTGTGTGTTTGTGTGTGCGTCAGTGCCGTTTAAGATTAGGCAGGACAATATATTTTTTTTTTTGTGAGCATGGCCTTATTTCTATTTGACAAATTCAGGTATGTTTATCCCCGTTTTGCTCCATTTGCTTCCGTTTAAGAATCGTTATTCAACAGAATCGATGGAATGAATACACCCCTGATCACGGGTAAACACAGTTCACTTTCCTTGCAGCCACGTTCTATTCCGAGGCTACGACGGCACCGGTGGAGCTTTAATCACAGGTTCTGAAGTGCATATCAGACTGAGAGTCTAATTATTCTTAAGTAGTTCTTTATTAGTTTTAGTTTAGAAAAACAGCTTGATTGCTGTAGCAACATCAGGGAAACTGGGCAGAAGGGAGTGCTACTTCAAATAAGCAATCGGGCAACATCTTTAATTGAGCCTCATTCTCCTTAATTGCCAGCCTCGTTACAGAAATAGATTAACTCTATAGAAAGCTTTGGGGACAGGTCGTCTGGACAGACATTACATTTGCAGATGCAAACATCTTTAGCAGACAATAGTTCTTGAGGGCTCAAACAAAAAAAGGCGGTTTGCCATTTTGTTCATACTGGTGAACAGGTGTTTGAGTTTTGTGGTTGCAATATTAACAGTCCCTTATCTCTGGTATATCTTGGCATGCATCATTCAAGACTAAGTTTACATTTTGTGCAATGGACATTTAATGCACAATGTCTCAGAAAAGACTGTGTCTGGGTAGTCAATACTTAGTATAGAAAACAACCTACAATCTAGGCCTACAATCTAGGCCTACAACCTAGGCCTACAACCTAGACCTACAACCTAGACCTACAACCTAGGCCTACAACCTAGGCCTACAACCTAGGCCTACAACCTAGGCCTACAACCAAGGTCTACAATCTATGCCTACAACCTAGGCCTACAACCTAGGCCTACAACCAAGGTCTACAATCTAGGCCTACAACCAAGGTCTACAATCTAGGCCTACAACCTAGGCCTACCACCTAGGCCTACCACCTAGGCCTACAACCTAGGCCTACCACCTAGGCCTACAACCTAGGCCTACAACCAAGGTCTACAACCTAGGCCTACAACCAAGGGCTACAATCTAGGCCTACAACCTAGGCCTACAATCTAGGCCTACATCCTAGGCCTACAATCTAGGCCTAAAACCTAGGCCTACAATCTAGGCCTACAACCTAGGCCTACAATCTAGGTCTACAACCTAGGCCTACAACCTAGGCCTACAACCTAGGCCTACAACCTAGGCCTACAACCAAGGTCTACAACCTAGGCCTACAACCAAGGTCTACAACCTAGGCCTACAACCAAGGTCTACAATCTAGGCCTACCACCTAGGCCTACAATCTAGGCCTACATCCTAGGCCTACAATCTAGGCCTAAAACCTAGGCCTACCACCTAGGCCTACAACCTAGGCCTACAACCAAGGTCTACAACCTAGGCCTACAAACAAGGTCTACAATCTAGGCCTACAACCTAGGCCTACAACCAAGGTCTACAATCTAGGCCTACAACCTAGGCCTACAATCTAGGCCTACATCCTAGGCCTACAATCTAGGCCTTCAATCTAAGACTACAACCTATGCCTACATCCTAGGCCTACAATCTAGAACTACAAACTAGGCCTGCAATCTAGGCCTGGAATCTAGGCCTAAAACCTATGCCTACATCATGGGCCTACAACCTAGTCCTACAACCTAGGCCTGCAATCTAGGCCTGCAATCTAGGCCTAAAACCTATGCCTACATCCTAGGCCTACAACCTAGGCCTACAACCTAGGTCTGCAATCTAGGCCTACAACCTATGCCTACAACCTATGCCTACAACCTATGCCTACAACCTATGCCTGCAACCTAGGCCTTCAATCTAGGTCTGCAACCTATGCCTGCAACCTAGGCCTACAACCTAGGTCTGCAATCTATGCCTGCAACCTAGGCCTACAACTTAGGCCTACAACCTAGGCCTACAACCATGCCTACAACCTAGGCATACAAAACTATCTATTGAAACCTAGGCCTACAACCTAGGCCTACAATTAAAACCTAGGCCTACAACCTAGGCCTAAAACCTAGGCCTTCAATCTAGGCCTACAAAACTATCTTCACTGACCCTTCTATTGAATTTGTATTTTTTTTCTGACTCTATGCACAATCACCTTATGCACACTGACACACACACACACACACACACACACACACACACACACACACACACACGCACACACACGCACACACACGCACACACACGCACACACACACACACGCACACACACGCACACACACGCACACACACGCACACACACGCACACACACGCACACGCACACACATTCATACTGCCTCTACACACATGCACTCAAATTCTTCATCTTTCACCGAGAAAAAAAAAGAAGCTTCTGGACATCAGAACAGCGATAACGATAACAATAACAACGATAACGACAACGACAACGATAACTAACGTGGGTTTAGATGAAGATGTCTACTTCAATGAGTTGGCGGCGCAGGACATACTGCTCACCACGGACCAGGCCCTAATCCCCAACGCTCGGGAAGAGAAACAGACGGTGATTAATAGGCCGACGAGCGGGTCACACTGAATGAAACTACGACGGAGAGTAAATAATCCTCCTCTACCCTCTGTTCTATTGGAGAATGTACAATCACTGGAGAACAAGCTAAGAGGAGCCTGAACAATATTCTAGCAGATTTTTCTATGCATCGGCAGAACAGAACAGAACGGCAGTGTCTGGTCAGTTGAAGGGGGGGTGGGGGGCCTTTATCCACAACAGTTGGTGCGCAATCTCTAATATTAAACGAAGTCTGGCGGTTCTGATCGCCTGGGTTAGAATACTTCATGATAAGCTGTAGACCATACTATTTACCAAGAGAGTTCTCATCTATCATTTTCATAGCTGTCTATAATACCACCACAAAACGATGCTGGCACATAGGGCAATAAGCAGACAAGAAAATGCTCATCCAGAGGCGGTGCCCCTAGTGGCCGGTCATTTTAATGCAGTAAAACTGAAATCTATTTTTTTTTTCTACCAGCAAGTTATCTGTGCAATTAGAGGCAAAAGAAACCTCTCGATCACCTTAGCTCAGGGGTGTCAAACTCATTCCACGGAGGGCCTAGTGTCTGCAGGTTTTTGGTTTTTCCTTTCAATAAAGCCCTAGACAACCAGGTGTGGGGAGTTCCTAACTAATTAGTGATGTTAATTCATCAATCAAGTATAAGGGAGGAGCGAAAACCCGCAGACACTCGGCCCCCCGTGGAATGAGTTTGACACCTGTGCCTTAGCTCCACAAACAGAGATTCACACAAAGCTCTCCCTTGCCCTCCATTTGGCATTCCTGCTTACAAGCAAAAACTCAACCAGGAAGTACCAGTGATGCTGCGCTCAATACGGAAGTAGTCCGATGAAGCGAAAGCTAATCTACAGGACTATTTTGCTAGCACAGACTGGAATATGTTCTGGGAATCATCTGATGGCGTTGAGGAGTTTACTGCATCTGTCACCGGCTTCATTTAATAAGTGCATCCACGACGTCGTCCCCACAGTGACCGTACGTACATATCCCAATCAGAAGCCATCGATTACAGGCAACATCCGCACTGAACTAAAGGCTAGGACACTAACCCGGACGCTGATAATAAATCCTGTTACGCACTACGACGAACCATAAAACAGGCAATGGAGCTCTGATAAAGGGAGACGCAGCCGCAAGCTACCCAGTGGCGCGAGCCTACCAGACAAACTAAATGCCTTCTATAGCTCGATTCGAGGCAAGCAACACTGATCCATGCGTGAGAGCACCAGCTGTTCCAGATGACTGTGTGATGACGCTCTCCGTAGCCGAGGTGAATAAGCCCTTTAAACAGGTTAACGTTCAGAAGGCCGTAGGGCTAGACGGATTACAAGGACTCCTCAGAGCATACACTGATCTGCTGGCAAGTGTCTTCACTGACATTTCCAACCTCTCCCTGACGCAGTCTGTTTCAAGCAGACCACCATAGTTTCTGTGCCCAAGAAAACCAAGATAACCTGTCTAAATGACAATTGCACCTTAGCACTCACTCACTCATCTGAAGCCATGACATGCTTTGATAGGCTGATCATGGCTCACATCAACACCATCATCCCAGACACTTGAGACCCACTTCTCCAATTCACGTACAACCCCAACAGATCCACAGATGACACAATCTCAATTCCCGGTTGACCCACGACTGCACGGCCACGCACGACTCCAACACCATGATTAAGTTTGCCGACAACACGACAGCGGTAGGCCTGATCAACGATGACAAAGAGAGAGTCTATATGGAGGAGGTCAGAAACCCTAAAGTGTAGCCGAGGGACGCCCCTCATACACATAGATGGGGCTGCAGTGGAGCGGGTCGAGAGCTTCAAGTTCCTCTGTGTTCAAATCACTAAGGCTCTATCATGGTCCAAACACACCAACAGAGTCGTGAAGAGGGCACGACAACATTTCTTTCGCCCTCAGGGGGCTGAAAAGATTTGTTCTGGGCCCTCAGATCCTTTAAAAATTCTACAGCTGCTACATTGAGAGCATCTTGACTGGCTGCTTCACTGCCTGGTATGGAAACGGCTTGGCATCCGATCGCAAGACACTACAGAGAGTAACGCATACGGCCCAGTACATCACCTGGGCCAGTACATCACCTGGGCCAGTACATCACCTGGGCCAGTACATCACCTGGGCCGAGGTCCCTGCCATCCAGGACCTCTATACCAGGCGTGTCAGAGGAAGGCTCTAAAAAATGTAAAATACTCCAGTCACATGCTAAATACTTAGTCTAGTTAGCTATTTGGTTAACTATTTAATTATCTACATTGACCCTTTATGCACAAACTTTTTTTGACAAATCACATATGCTGTTGCTACTGTTGATTATCTGTCACTTTACTAATATGGACATACAGGTATCTACATCAATTACCTCATACCCCTGCACATCCACTCAGTACTCCTGTGGGGACTTGCTTCCCTTCATCCACAAGAGCATTAGTGAGGTCGGGCAGTGATGTTGGGCGAATAGGCCTGGCTCGCAGTCGGCGTTCCAATTCATCCCAAAGGTGTTCTATGGGGTTGAGGTCAGGGCTCTGCGCAGGCCAGTCAACTTCTTCCACACCGATCTCAAACAAACCATTTCTGTATGGACCTCGCTTTTTATTGAGTGGGCAGCTTGATGACAACCAGTCATTATTTAGGTCATCCAGAAAAATATACCTCTCTGTAAATATCACATAGATTGTCAAGCCCATCACACATATTATCCAGATAATGTCATTCCTTCTGTAAGTTGTTTGATAGCAAAAAAGGAGGTAATGGTGATATTAGGTATTTGATTAACAGCTGATTGCTCTGAAATAGATTGTCAATAATTAATATGCATGGTTAAATGTTTTTTTTATTTTCTTTTTTACAATTATTGAGCTTCTTTGTCGGTAAAATAGAGTTTCAAACTCTCCTGAATACCACATGCAAACGAATTTACTGCTATAATACTTTACAGCTGTACTTTAAGGTGTACTTAAAAAAGAAATAGGACTGTAAAATAATTGAATAATTGAAGACCAGGCCATTGACAAGGCACTACTACACGTATTTGATTGATTTCAAGTGGTCCTCTCGGGTTTGCTGAAAGCTGTGCTCTTCGTCAAGTAGCATACAGTACCGCTCTTCAAAAGGAAAGCGAGAGGAGAGAGTACTGCTCTCCACCTGTTAGTTATACACTGCTCAAAAAAATAAAGGGAACACTTAAACAACACAATGTAACTCCAAGTCAATCACACTTCTGTGAAATCAAACTGTCCACTTAGGAAGCAACACTGATTGACAATAAATTTCACATGCTGTTGTGCAAATGGAATAGACAAAAGGTGGAAATTATAGGCAATTAGCAAGACACCCCCAATAAAGGAGTGGTTCTGCAGGTGGTGACCACAGACCCGGCCCTGTGGGGGCACGAGCTGAGAAAGATGGTATGAGCCGTCCAAAGACGAGAGTAAGGACGACCCATCGCCTGTGCGGCTCGGAAGCAAACAGTTGACCAACCTGTATCTACGGGTCCGGAGTCGGAGGTGGTGCCGAAACCCGACCCCCCTGGGGAACCACGGGAGGAAGAGCACAGCCTCCCCCTCCTTGATTTCGAGGGGCCAGTTGAGACACCCCCTAGGGGCCAACTGAGGGGACAATTCGGGACGGCCCAGTGGGAGGACCCTAACTTGAAAGCCGCCGCAGCCCAAGTGATAGCGGTGGATGGACAGCTACTTCCGGGGGTGAGTAACTGGCAATACCCCCATTTCCAAATCAAGAAAAAACGTTTGTATCAGGTGTTGCGCCAACAGGGGGAACTTCGAGAGATATTGTTGCTGCCCCGACGGTAAGTGGGAACTGTTCTTCAGCTGGCCCACATCCACCTGTTGGGGGAGCACCTGGGAATGAAGAAGACCCGGGAATGGAGCAGATCAAATAGATCCGGACAGATCACCCGCAGATGGATGGGCTCATCGAACGGTTCAATAAAACCCTCAAACAAATGATGTGGAAGGTCATCGAGCAGGACGGGAAGAACTGGGACCAGCTACTACCCCACCTATAGTTCTCAATCCGAGAAGTACCCCAGTCCTCCACAGGGTTTTCTTTTTTCAAACTCCTCTATGGGAGGAGGCCACACGGCCTACTGGACCTCGCCAAGGAGGTGTGGGAAGCCCAACCGATCCCCTTACGCACCATGGTAGAGCACGTGGAGACGAAGGAGCGGATGACAGTCATATGGCCAGTCGTGAGGGAACATATGGAGAAGGCCTAATGCGCCCAAGCCCAGGTCTAAAATCGGGGTACCCAGCCCGAGAATTTTCAGGTGGGAGACAGGGTGTTGGTCTTAATCCCCACGGCCGAAAGTAAGCTCCTTGGCAACATGGCACGGGCCCTACGAGGTGATCGAGAACCTGGGACTTGTCAATTACAGTGTATGGCAGCCCGGGAGACGGAAACCCAAACAGGTTTACCACGTGAACCTGTTGGAAGAAATGGCACGAGAGGACAGCCTTGGCCGTGTTCTGGTCGGAACCCAGGATGCCAACGGTACCAGTGGTGGTGGATCACGACCCGGCCCAGAAGCAAGAGCTCAGGGAGCTCGTCGATCGGAACACAGCGGTGTTCTCCGAGAACCCGGGCTGCACGACCCTCATTGAACACCACATCTGTACCCGGTCCCGGGGAAACGGTAAGAAAGAGGCCATATCGGATTCCGGAAGCCCAAAGGAAGGCCGTGAAACAGGAAGTGGAGGCTATGCTGAGGATGGGAGTCGTTGAAGAGTCTCACAGTGCGTGGTGCAGCCCCATCGTGTTGATGCCCAAACCGGATGGTAGCATCCGCTTCTGTAATGATTTCCGGGGTGTGAACGACATAAGCTTGTTTGACACCTACCCCATGCCGAGGGTGGACGAGCTCATCGACCGATTGGGAAAGTCCCGGTACATCAGCACCCTTGACCTGGCAAAAGGATATTGACAGGTACTGTTGGGAGCCTCCTCCCGAGAGAAGACGGCGTTTTCGACACCAGACGGACTATATCAGTACCGGGTGCTCCCGTTCGGTCTCCACAGAGCCCCGCCCACATTCCAGCGACTGATGAACAAAGTACCAGTATGCAGCGGCCTATCATCCACAGCCAAGGTTGGGAAGAGCACCTGACACGCCTCCAGGCAGTGCTGGACGCGCTCAGACAAGCCGGGTTGACCGCGAACCCCGAGAAATGCAAACTAGGGTTCAAGGAGGTGGAGTACCAGGGGTATTTGATCGGACGGGGGAACGTCGAGCCCCGGGAGAGGAAGGTTCATGCGGTACGTGACTAGCCCGTTCCACGCACCAAGACACAGGTCAAGTCCTTCCTGGGACTGGCAGGATACTATAGCCGGTTTATCCCCAACTTGCGGCTATAGCTTCCCCCCACCCAACAATCTAACCATGCCCGCCTCCCGAAAGCAGTGAAATGGACGGACGAGACAGAAGCAGCGTTCAACCGCCTGAAGGAAGCATTGTGCTCCCATCCGATTCTCGTAACGCCCGATTTCCAGGTGCCGATGTTGGTCCAGATGGATGCATGTGATACGGGACTAGGGTCCGTTCTGTCCCAGATACACGATGGGGAGGAGCACCCCATCATGTACATCAGCCAAAAGCTGATACCGAGAGAAAAGAAGTACTCCATTGTTGAGAAAGAGTGTCTAGCAGTGAAGTGGGCGCTAGACACTCAAGTATTACCTGTTAGGTACCCACTTCACCCTAGTCACGGACCATGCTCCCCTGGTCTGGATGGCCATGGGAAGGGACACAAACGATCGGGTCACCAGGTGGTTCTTGTCCCTTGCTGTCCCCAGTCCACCTGGTCATGTTGCTGCTCCAGTTTAAACTGTTCTGCCTAGGGCTATGGAACCCTGACCTGTTCACTGGACGTGCTACCTTGTCCCGAACCTGCTATTTTGGACTCTCTCTCTACCGCACCTGCTGTCTTTAACTCTGAATGATCGGCTATGAAAAGCCAACTGACATTTACTCCTGAGGTGCTGTTGCACCCTCTACAACCACTGTTATTATTATTATTATCTGACCCTGCTGGTCATCTATGAACGTTTGAACACCATGGCCATGTTCTGTTATAATCTCCACCCGGCACAGTCAGAAGAGGACTGGTCACTCCTCAGAGCCTGGTTCCTCTCTAGGTTTCTTCCTAGGTTCCGTCATTTCTAGGTAGTTTTTCCTAGCCACCGTGCTTCCACACCTGCATTGCTTGCTGTTTGGGGTTTTAGGATGGGTTTCTGTACAGCACTTTGTGACATTGGCTGATGTAAAAAGGGCTTTATAAATATATTTGATTGATTGATTGGAGTCTTTGCCAATTTTTAGGGCCTTCCTCTGCCACCACCTGGTATAGAGGTCCTGGATGGCAGGACGCTTGGCCCAAGTGATGTACTGGGCCATAGGCACTACCCTTTGTAGTGCCTTGCAGTCGGAGGCCGAGCACATGCCATACCAGGCGGTGATGCAGCCATTCAGGATGCTCTCAAGGGTGCAGCTGTAGAAACTTTTGAGGATCTGAGGACCCATGCCAAATCTTTTTAATCTCCTTAGGGAAAATAGGTTTTGTCGTGCCCTCTTCATGACTGTCTTGGTGTTTTTGGACCATGATAGTTTGTTGTTGATGTGGACACCAGGAACTTGAGACTCTCAACCTGCTCCACTACAGCCCCGTGGATGAGAATGGAGAGTTTGGCCTGAGGGCACGAAATGTGTTGTGAAATCTGTTGTGAAATGCAATGTAATGCGTTTTTTTAAATTGTATATAACTGCCTTAATTTTGCTGGACTCCATTATGAGTAGCTGCTGCCTTGACAGAAACTAATCGGGATCCATAATAAACCCCAGGAAGAGTAGCTGCTGCCTTGACAGAAACTAATCGGGATCCATAATAAACCCCAGGAAGAGTAGCTGCTGCCTTGACAGAAACTAATCGGGATCCATAATAAACCCCAGGAAGAGTAGCTGCTGCCTTGGCAGGAACTAACGGGTATCCATATTTATTTATTATTATTATTTTTTTTTACCGTTATTTTACCAGGTAAGTTGACTGAGAACACGTTCTCATTTGCAGCAACGACCTGGGGAATAGTTACAGGGGAGAAGAGGGGGATGAATGAGCCAATTGTAAACTGGGGATTATTAGGTGACCATGATGGTTTGAGGGCCATATTGGGAATTTAATAAACCCCAGAAGAGTAGCTGCTGCCTTGGCAGGAACTAATGGGGATCCATAATAAACCTCAGGAAGAGTAGCTGCTGCCTTGGCAGGAACTAATGGGGATCCATAATAAACCTCAGGAAGAGTAGCTGCTGCCTTGGCAGGAACTAATGGGGATCCGTAATAAACCCCACGAAGAGTAGCTGCTGCCTTGACAGGAACTAATGGGGATCCATAATAAAGCCCAGGAAGAGCAACTGCTGCCTTGGCAGGAACTAATGAGGACCCATAATAAATACAAATACATAGCATTGCAAAGCTTTTCTGTAGTTTTTCTTACAGACATGCTAAATGCTATCTAACGTTTCATCAGTTTTATCCTTCTAACGACACTATTACTCAGAGTAGGGGAGGATGGTTTAGGGTTTAGGGAGGGGGAGTAGGGAGGGAGAGGGCAGTGGGTCGTTACTAAATGGGAGGGGGAGTAGGTAAGGAGGGGTAGTGGAGTAGGGAGGGGGAAGGGGGAGGGCAGTGGGGCGTTACTGAGTGGGAGCAGGAGTAGGGAGGGGGGAGTAGGGGAGTAGGGCTGGTGGATTCGAGAGAGGGAGTAGGGAGGAGGGAGTAAGTAAGGCGGGAGTAGGGAGGGTGATTAGGGAGTGGGGAGTAGGGAGGGTGATTATGGAGTGGGCGTAGGGAGGATGATTAGGGAGGGGGGAGTAGGGAGGATGATTAGGGAGGGGGGAGTAGGGAGGATGATTAGGGAGGGGGGAGTAGGGAGGATGATTAGGGAGGGGGGAGTAGGGAGGGTGATTAGGAAGGGGGGAGTAGGAAGGATGATTAGGGAGGGGGGAGTAGGGAGGGTGATTAGGGAGGGGGGAGTAGGGAGGGTGATTAGGGAGGGGGGAGTAGGGAGTGTGATTAGGAAGGGGGGAGTAGGGAGGATGATTAGGGACGGGGGAGTAGGGAGGGTGATTAGGGAGGGGTGAGTAGGGAGGGTGATTAGGGAGGGGGGAGTAGGGAGGGTGATTAGGAAGGGGGGAGTAGGGAGGATGATTAGGGACGGGGGAGTAGGGAGGGTGATTAGGGAGGGGTGAGTAGGGAGGGTGATTAGGGAGGGGGGAGTAGGGAGGGGGGAGTAGGGAGGGGGGAGTAGGGAGGATGATTAGGGAGGGGGGAGTAAGGAGGGGGGAGTAGGGAGGATGATTAGGGAGGGGGGAGTAGGGAGGAGGATTAGGGAGGGGGGAGTAGGGAGGAGGATTAGAGAGGGGGGAGTAGGGAGGATGATTAGGGAGGGGGGAGTAGGGAGGGTGATTAGGGTGGGGGGAGTAGGGAGGAGGATTAGGAAGGGGGGAGTAGGGAGGGTGATTAGGGAGGGGGGAGTAGGGAGGATGATTAGGGAGGGGGGAGTAGGGAGGGTGATTAGGGAGGGGGGAGTAGGGAGGGTGATTAGGGAGGGGGGAGTAGGAAGGATGATTAGGGAGGAGGGAGTAGGGAGGGTGATTAGGGAGGGGGGAGTAGGGAGGGTGATTAGGGAGGGGGGAGTATGGAGTGTGATTAGGAAGGGGGGAGTAGGGAGGATGATTAGGGAGGGGGGAGTAGGGAGGAGGATTAGGGAGGGGGGAGTAGGGAGGGTGATTAGGAAGCGGGGAGTAGGGAGGGTGATTAGGGAGGGGGGAGTAGGGAGGGGGGAGTAGGGAGGATGATTAGGGAGGGGGAGTAGGGAGGATGATTAGGGAGGGGGGAGTAGGGAGGATGATTAGGGAGGGGGGAGTAGGGAGGGTGATTAGGAAGTGGGGAGTAGGGAGGGTGATTAGGGAGGGGGGAGTAGGGAGGGGGGAGTAGGGAGGATGATTAGGGAGGGGGGAGTAGGGAGGGGGGAGTAGGGAGGATGATTAGGGAGGGGGAGTAGGGAGGAGGATTAGGGAGGGGGGAGTAGGGAGGAGGATTAGGGAGGGGGAGTAGGGAGGATGATTAGGGACGGGGGAGTAGGGAGGATTATTAGGGTGGGGGGAGTAGGGAGGAGGATTAGGGAGGGGGGAGTAGGGAGGGTGATTAGGGAGGGGGGAGTAGGGAGGATGATTAGGGAGGGGGGAGTAGGGAGGGTTATTAGGGAGGGGGGAGTAGGGAGGGTGATTAGGGAGGGGGGAGTAGGGAGGATGATTAGGGAGGGGGGAGTAGGGAGGGTGATTAGGGAGGGGGGAGAAGGGAGGGTGATTAGGGAGGGGGGAGAAGGGAGGGGGAGTAGGGAGGGTGATTAGGGAGGGGGGAGTAGGGAGGGGGGAGTAGGGAGGGTGATTAGGGAGGGGGGAGTAGGGAGGGGGGAGTAGGGAGGGTGATTAGGGAGGGGGGATTAGGGAGGGGGGAGTAGGGAGGGTGATTAGGGAGGGGGGAGTAGGGAGGATGATTAGGGAGGGGGGAGTAGGGAGGAGGATTAGGTAGGGGGGAGTAGGGAGGAGGATTAGGGAGGGGGGAGTAGGGAGGGTGATTAGGGAGGGGGGAGTAGGGAGGGTGATTAGCGAGGGGGAGTAGGGAGGGGGGAGTAGGGAGGGGGGAGTAGGGAGGGTGATTAGGGAGGGGGGAGTAGGGAGGGGGGAGTTGGGAGGGGGGAGTAGGGAGGATGATTAGGGAGGGGGGAGTAGGGAGGATGATTAGGGAGGGGGGAGTAGGGAGGATGATTAGGGAGGGGGGAGTAGGGAGGGGGAGTAGGGAGGGTGATTAGGGAGGGGGGAGTAGGGAGGGGGAGTAGGGAGGGTGATTAGGGAGGGGGGAGTAGGGAGGGTAATTAGGAAGGGGGGAGTAGGGAGGGGGGAGTAGGGAGGGTGATTAGGGAGGGTGATTAGGGAGGGGGGAGTAGGGAGGGTGATTAGGGAGGGGGGAGTAGGGAGGAGGATTAGGGAGGGGGGAGTAGGGCGGGTGATAAGGGAGGGGGGAGTAGGGAGGGTGATTAGGGAGGGGGGAGTAGGGAGGGTGATTAGGGAGGGGGGAGTAGGGAGGGGGGAGTAGGGAGGGGGGAGTAGGGAGGATGATTAGGGAAGGGGGAGTATGGAGGGTGATTAGGGAGGGGGGAGTAGGGAGGGTGATTAGGGAGGGGGGAGTATGGAGGGTGATTATGGAGGGGGGAGTAGGGAGGATGATTAGGGAGGGGGGAGTAGGGAGGGTGATTAGGGAGGGGGGAGTAGGGAGGGTGATTAGGGAGGGGGGAGTAGGGAGGGTGATTAGGGAGGGGGGAGTAGGGAGGTTGAATAGGGAGGATGATTAGGGAGGGTGATTAGGGAGGGGGGAGTAGGGAGGATGATTAGGGAGGGGGGAGTAGGGAGGGTGATTAGGGAGGGGGGAGTAGGGAGGGTGATTAGGGAGGGGGGAGTAGGGAGGTTGATTAGGGAGGGGGGAGTAGGGAGGGTGATTAGGGAGGGGGGAGTAGGGAGGGTGATTAGGGAGGGGGGAGTAGGGAGGATGATTAGGGAGGGGGGAGTAGGGAGGGTGATTAGGGAGGGTGATTAGGGAGGGGGGAGTAGGGAGGGGGGAGTAGGGAGGGTGCTTAGGGAGGGGGGTGTAGGGAGGATGATTAGGGAGGGGGGAGTAGGGAGGGTGATTCGGGAGGGGGGAGTAGGGAGGGTGACTAGGGGGGGAGTAGGGAGGGTGATTAGGGAGGGGGGAGTAGGGAGGGTGATCAGGGGGGGAGTAGGGAGGGTGATTAGGGAGGGGGGAGTAGGGAGGGTGGAGTAGGGAGGGTGATTAGGGAGGGGGGAGTAGGGAGGATGATTAGGGAGGGGGGAGTAGGGAGGGTGATTGGGGAGGGGGGAGTAGGGAGGATGATTAGGGAGGGGGGAGTAGGGAGGGTGATTAGGGAGTGGGGAGTAGGGAGGGTGATTAGGGAGGGGGGAGTAGGGAGGGTGATTAGGGAGGGGGGAGTAGGGAGGATGATTAGGGAGGGGGGAGTAGGGAGGGTGATTAGGGAGGGGGGAGTAGGGAGGATGATTAGGGAGGGGGGAGTAGGGAGGATGATTAGGGAGGGGGGAGTAGGGAGGGTGATTAGGGAGGGGGGAGTAGGGAGGGGGGATGTAGGGAGGGGGGAGTAGGGCGGGTGATTAGGGAGGGGGGAGTTGGGAGGATGATTAGGGAGGGGGGAGTAGGGAGGGTGATTAGGGAGGGGGGAGTAGGGAGGGTGATTAGGGAGGGGGGAGTAGGGAGGGTGATTAGGGAGGGGGGAGTAGGGCGGGTGATTAGGGAGGGGGGAGTAGGGAGGATGATTAGGGAGGGGGGAGTAGGGAGGGTGATTAGGGAGGGGGGAGTAGGGAGGGTGATTAGGGAGGGGGGAGTAGGGAGGGTGATTAGGGAGGGGGGAGTAGGGAGGATGATTAGGGAGGGGGGAGTAGGGAGGGTGATTAGGGAGGGGGGAGTAGGCAGGGTGATTAGGGAGGGGGGAGTAGGGAGGGTGATTAGGGAGGGGGGAGTAGGGAGGATGATTAGGGAGGGGGGAGTAGGGAGGGTGATTAGGGAGGGTGATTAGGGAGGGGGGAGTAGGGAGGGGGGAGTAGGGAGGGTGATTAGGGAGGGGGGTGTAGGGAGGATGATTAGGGAGGGGGGAGTAGGGAGGGTGATTCGGGAGGGGGGAGTAGGGAGGGTGACTAGGGGGGGAGTAGGGAGGGTGATTAGGGAGGGGGGAGTAGGGAGGGTGATCAGGGGGGGAGTAGGGAGGGTGATTAGGGAGGGGGGAGTAGGGAGGGTGGAGTAGGGAGGGTGATTAGGGAGGGGGGAGTAGGGAGGATGATTAGGGAGGGGGGAGTAGGGAGGGTGATTGGGGAGGGGGGAGTAGGGAGGATGATTAGGGAGGGGGGAGTAGGGAGGGTGATTAGGGAGTGGGGAGTAGGGAGGGTGATTAGGGAGGGGGGAGTAGGGAGGGTGATTAGGGAGGGGGGAGTAGGGAGGATGATTAGGGAGGGGGGAGTAGGGAGGGTGATTAGGGAGGGGGGAGTAGGGAGGATGATTAGGGAGGGGGGAGTAGGGAGGATGATTAGGGAGGGGGGAGTAGGGAGGGTGATTAGGGAGGGGGGAGTAGGGAGGGGGGATGTAGGGAGGGGGGAGTAGGGAGGATGATTAGGGAGGGGGGAGTAGGGAGGGTGATTGGGGAGGGGGGAGTAGGGAGGATGATTAGGGAGGGGGGAGTAGGGAGGGTGATTAGGGAGTGGGGAGTAGGGAGGGTGATTAGGGAGGGGGGAGTAGGGAGGGTGATTAGGGAGGGGGGAGTAGGGAGGATGATTAGGGAGGGGGGAGTAGGGAGGGTGATTAGGGAGGGGGGAGTAGGGAGGATGATTAGGGAGGGGGGAGTAGGGAGGATGATTAGGGAGGGGGGAGTAGGGAGGGTGATTAGGGAGGGGGGAGTAGGGAGGGGGGATGTAGGGAGGGGGGAGTAGGGCGGGTGATTAGGGAGGGGGGAGTTGGGAGGATGATTAGGGAGGGGGGAGTAGGGAGGGTGATTAGGGAGGGGGGAGTAGGGAGGGTGATTAGGGAGGGGGGAGTAGGGAGGGTGATTAGGGAGGGGGGAGTAGGGCGGGTGATTAGGGAGGGGGGAGTAGGGAGGATGATTAGGGAGGGGGGAGTAGGGAGGGTGATTAGGGAGGGGGGAGTAGGGAGGGTGATTAGGGAGGGGGGAGTAGGGAGGGTGATTAGGGAGGGGGGAGTAGGGAGGATGATTAGGGAGGGGGGAGTAGGGAGGGTGATTAGGGAGGGGGGAGTAGGGAGGGTGATTAGGGAGGGGGGAGTAGGGAGGGTGATTAGGGAGGGGGGAGGAGGGAGGGTGATTAGGGAGGGGGGAGTAGGGAGGGTGATTAGGGAGGGGGGAGTAGGGACGGTGATTAGGGAGGGGGGAGTAGGGAGGATGATTAGGTAGGGGGTCGTTTTCTGAGTGGATTTCTTCACATTTTTTTTGTCTTACAAAGTGCGATTAAAATTGATTTAATTTAATTTTTTTGTCAACAATCTACAAAATACTCTGTTATATTAAAGTGGAGGAATAATTTTATTTTTAAGATTAATAAAAATTCAATATCTAAAATATGGCTGTTGCATAAGTATTAAGTATTCCTGCATCAATACATGTCACCTTTGGCATCTACAGTTGTGAGTCTTCTTGGGTAAGTCTCTAGAGCTTTGCACACCTGGATTGTGCAATATTTGCCCATCATTCTTCAAGCTCTGTCAAGATGTTTGGAATCAGGACTAGACAGCAATTTTCAAGTGTTGCCATAGACTTTCAAGCACATTTAAGTCAAAACTGTAACTTGGCCAGTCAGGAACATTCACTGTCTTTTTGGTAAACAACTTTAGTGCCTTGTTGCATGTTTTTTAATATTTTTTTTTACAATTATTATTATTTTCAATCTGTCATTTAGGTCACAATTGTAGAGTCACTACAACAGTTTTGGTTCATGCTCTGTTTTCTCCTATCACAGCCAATAATAATCACACATAGCCCCATGGTAACATCCCTGAGCAGTTTCCTTCCAGTCCTGCAACTCAGTTCAGAAGAACGACTGTATCTCTGATGTGTCTGGGTGGTTTAATCCATGATGCACAGCATATTTATTAACTTGTCCTTAAAGGGATATTATATGTATTACTGTTACCCATCTACCCATTCAATACCCACTTTATTAGTTTGAAAAAGGCCCTGGTCTTTGTAGTTGAATTTGTGCTTGAAATTCAATAGTTGACTGAGGGACCTTACAGATGTTGTATGTACGGGGGAACAGAGGAAGGGTTAGTCATTCATAAATCATTTCAACCCCTATTATTTCACCCAGACTGAGTCCGTGTCACTTGTTATGTGCTTTATTAAGGCACATTTTACTCCTGAACTAATTTAGGTTTGCCTAAACCAAGGGGCTGAATACTTAACTTTTTATGGCTGCAGGGGCAGTATTTAGTAGCCAGAAAAAAGGTGCCCATTTTAAAAAGGCCTCGTACTCAATTCTTGCTCGTACAATATGCATATTATTATTACTATTGGATAGAAAACACTCTCTAGTTTCTAAAACCGTTTGAATTATATCTGTGAGTCAAACAGAACTCATTTGGCACAAACTTCCTGACCAGGAAGTGGAAAGTCTGACATCAAGGCTCTGTTCTTCTTCCTGCCTATACATGGGCATGATACGTAAGAGTCTACCTGCATTTCATAGACCTTCCCCTGGATGTCAAGAGGCTGTGAGAGAAGAAATTTCGTGTTTATCTTGGTCTGAATTGGAATACAAGCTCTTTGTATGACGTGTCCCTCATTTCCGGTACTCTTGGCAGCGCGAGGTGGACAGTGGGATTGCCTTCTGTTTAGCTGCCGTTATGGACGACTACTATCTCCGGCTCTGATTTTATTTGATACATGTGACCATATCATCGTAAAGTATGTTTTTTCAATATAGTTTAATCAGACTATTGAAATTTTTTCGGGAGTTTTGCCGTGTTCCGTTTTCTGACTTTGTTGACGATGGAGAGATCCATGCCACTTGGCTAGTGCGCGTGCTAAATCAAGAGGGAAAGTTGCCGTTCTAAATCCAAACAACGATTGTTCTGGACAAAGGACACCTTGTCCAACATTCTGATGGAAGATCAGCAAAAGTAAGAAACATTTTATGATGCTATTTCATATATCTGTCGTACATGTGAACTAGTCGTCGGCGCCCAACGTTTGGGTACTCTAGCTATACCGAAGCTGCATATCGTAAGGAAGTTATTTTTAGAATTCTAACACTGCGATTTCATTAAGAACTAATGGATCTATCATTTCCTATACAACATGTATTTTTTAGTTATGTTTATGAATAGCTATTTGGTCAGAATATGTGTGTCAGAAAAAGTGTCAGGAAAAATCCGGACGTAGTGGGAAAAAGTAGCTAAGTTAGCACAATGTGTAACCATTGATTTCAGCTCTAAATATGCACATTTTCGAACAAAACATAAGTGTATGTATAACCTGATGTTATAGGACTGTCATCTGAGGAAGAAAATCAAGGTTAGTCAAAAATTATATATCTTTTGCTTGTTTGTTACGATCGCTTACTTTTGCTACTGGGAAATTGCTTTTGTTTTTGGCTATTGTGGTAAGCTAATATAACGCTATATTGTGTTTTCGCTGTAAAACACTTGACAAATCGTAAATATTGTCTGGAATCACAAGATGCCTGTCTTTCAATTGCTGTACACTATGTATTTTTCAGAAATGTTTTATGATGAGTATTTAGTTATTTGGCGTTGGTCTCTAATTATTCTGTCTGCTTTCGGTGCAATTTCTGATTGTAGCTGCAATGTAAACTATGATTTATACCTGAAATATGCACATTTTTCGAACAAAACATACATTTATTGAATAACATGTTATAAGACTGTCATCTGATGAAGTTGTTTGTTGGTTAGTTTGGTTGGTTCTTGGTTAGTTAGGTTGGCTTTGTGCATGCTACCTGTGCTGTGAAAAATGTCTGTCCTTCTTTGTATTTGGTGGTGAGCTAACATAAATATACGTGCTGTTTTCGCTGTAAAACATTTTAAACATCGGACATGTTGGCTGGATTCACAAGATGTGTACCTTTCATATGCTGTATTGTACTTGTTAATGTGTGAAAGTAAAATATCTAAAAAATATATATTTTGAATTTCGCGCCCTGCACTTGAGCTGGCTGTTGTCATAAGTGTACCGACGTCGGGCTTGCAGCCATTTAAACAACGACTGTAAGTTATGAATTTTTTATTAATCTTTTTTATTTTAATTTTATTTTGTCCTCTTTGACATTACAGAGTAGTTGTATGTACATTGTTGACAAAAAAAAAATAATAATAATAATTCATTTTCAATCCCACTTTGTAACACAATAAAATCTGAAGAAATCCAAGGCTTCCAAATACTTTTGCATGGCACTGTATCTCTATTTTGTATTTTTGTATTTTATTTTACCTTTATTTAACTAGGCAAGTCAGTTTAAGAACAAATTTTTATTTTCAATGACGGCCTAGGAACAGTGGGTTAACTGCCTTGTTCAGGGGCAGAACGACAGATTTTTACCTTGTCAGCTCAGGGATTCAATCTCACAACCTTTATGGTTACTTTATGTTACTAGTCCAACGCTCTAACCACTAGGCTACCTCCCGCCCTATGGTCAATACACATCTAACGTCTTAAACTCTGAATGGTTGTCAGGAGTACTTGATTTGATTATAATGATGATGATGATGATGATAACGGTTCATTTCATGAGTTCTATTGCCGCTAAAAGCTGAAGAGCAGTAACACATACTGTACTAGAAACACATTTAGCTTGTCAAACAGGGGCACATTGATGCAAATTATATTTTAGATGGGGCCAGTGTGCTCCATGTGAATACACTGGTTTGACAACGCATCTAGTAGTAGTAATAGTAGTCGTAGTAATATTATTATTATTAGTAGTAGTAGTAGTAGTAGCAGTAGTAGCAGTAGTAGCAGTAGTAGTACTAGTAGTAGTAGTAATATTACTAGTATTAGTATTAGTAGTAGTAGTATTATTATTAGTAGTAGTAGTAGTACCAGTAGTAGTAGTAGTAGCAGTAGTACTAGTAGTAGTAACAGTAGTGATATTAGTAGCAATAGTAGTAGTAGTAGTAATAGTAGTAGTAGTAGTAGTAGTAGTAGTACTACTAGTAGCAGTAGTAATAGTAGTAGTAACAGTAGTGATATTAGTAGCAATAGTAGTAGTAGTAGTAATAGTAGCAGCAGTAGTAATAGTAATACTGGTGGTGGTAGTAGTAGTACTAGTAGTAATAGTATTAGTAGTGGTAGTAGTAGTAGTAATAGTAGTAGTAGTAATAGTAGTAGTAGTAGTAGTAGTAGTAATAGTGGTCGTGGTTGTATTAGTAGTAGAGATAGTAGTAGTAGTGGTAGTAGTAATAGTGGTAGTGGTAGTAGTAATAGTAGTAGTGGTAGTGGTAGTAGTAGCAGTAATTTTGGTGGTGGTAGTAGTAGTAGTAGTGGTGGTAGTGGTGGTGGTGGTGGTGGTGGTAGTAGTAGTAATTATAGTAGTAGTAGTAGTAGTAGTAGTAGTAGTAGTAGTAGTAGTAATAATGGTGGTAGTAGTAATAGTGGTGGTAGTAGTAGTAGTAGTGGTAGTAGTAGTAGTGGCAGTAGTAGTGGTAGTAGTAGTGGTAGTAGTAGTAGTAGTGGTAGTAGTAGTGGTAGTAGTAGTAGTAGTAGTAGTAGTAGTAGTAGTAGTAGTAGTAGTAGTAGTAGTAGTAGTAGTGGTAGTAGTAGTAGTAGTGGTAGTAGTGGTAGTAGTAATAGTAATAGTGGTGGTAGTAGTAGTAGTAGTAGTGGTAGAGGAGGAGGAAAACCCCTGAATCCATCTGACCTCCTCAGGATGAATACCAATAATATTAGTAGTA